>NC_058130.1:675082394-675149068 GCF_016433145.1 Gracilinanus agilis | reverse complement strand
TCTCTCTCTCTCTCTCTCTCTCTCTCTCTCTCTCTCTCTCTCTCTCTCTCTCTCTCTCTCTCTTCCTCCCTCCCTCCCTCTCTCTCTCTCTTCCTATTGATATTCTATCGTTCAAGGTCCAGATAAAATGCAGCCCTGCTCAAGGAAACCTTACTTGATTTCTACCAGCTAGAAAGGATTTCTCCTACATCTTCTTTATCCTCAAGTCTTGTACACGTTTATCAGCTATTTTATCTATGAACTAGATTATAAACTCTTTAAGGTCAGAATCCTTCTCTGATATATCAATTTCCTACTTGTATACTATGATCTAGCCAAGCTGGTCTTCTTGCTATGGTTCCCATAGGGACAAGCCCTCTCTCAAGGACCTTCCCTGCCTCTGCCCTGGTTATTCCCAGTGCCTAAAAGTGCTCCATCCTCACCCCTGCTAGTTTCCTAGACTTAGCTCAAGCACCAACCAACCAACCAACCAACCAACATTTATTAAGCAACTACTTATGTGCCAGGCACTGTGCTAAGTAATGGGAAAAGAAAGACAAGAGTGAAGCAGTTTCTGGAGTCAAAAAGCTTAGATTCAAATAGCTAAATTCTAACATTTTATTTTTGTCTTTTAAATTGTATTTTTATTGTCTCACACAAAGCACACTTCCATACTGGTCACTGTTGTAAAAGCAAACTCAGACGTAATCAAAACGCCCAAATAAAACCATAAATACACTGCTGTGAAAAACTACTCCAACTGTTCTTTCTCTGGAGGATTCTAACCTTTTATATGAAGATTCATTAATTAATAATATTTTTAATTAACAATTCTTTCTGGTGTCCACACCTTCTCCTCAGAATCATTTCGTATCTACACTTTGTCTCCCAGACAGTGTAAACTCTTCTGTTTACCAAAGGAAAGTTTTGCTTTCATTTGTATGCTCAAGTGCCTAGCAAAATGCCTGGCATGCAGTAGGCACTTAATAGATGCCTGCTGACTGATGGATTATGCAACTTTGTGTATGCTCAGTGCTTAGACCATTTATTTGCTATCAGGTCACTTAACTGTTTGTAAAATGAATGAATGAAAGTTGGCTTTTTCTCTTTTGTCCTCTTGTGCCTCAGGCATAAACATCCTTTGATCTATTCAAATCTGCCTTTAGTCTGCAGAAAGCCAGGCTCTTGTGGGCTAGGATTCAATAATCCTGCTCTCCCTAAAGAGAGAATCCTGTTAGCATTATTCCCCATGACTGCATAGCACCGGGATAGGTCTCTGGACAAAAACAAACAATCGTACCGCCCCCCTAAAGCCCCAAAAGACAAACTGTAAACCACTACTGCTCCCTCACTAAACCCAAATTAAACTTCTTTATGAAAAGTTCCGAGGGCAGAGGACTCTGGAAGGGCTCTAGGAACCAGAACATCTCATTAAGGGGCCCTAGAAAATAGTCAGGACCAGAGCCAGGCAGGGAAGGAAGCCACCAGGGTGGAATGGCAATAATTGTTCACTTAGAGCCTCCAGGCCAGCAAAGGGCTTTACAAATAGTCTCTCATTTGATTTTCAAAGCAATCTTGGAAAGTGGGTGGCATTATCAGCCTCATTTTACCAAAGGAAAAAGAGAGGCTAGTGACTTGCCTAAAGCCATGCTGCTGGTGCTCTTGCTGCTATTTACCTGGCTGCCTCTGGTTGAATTAACAAATGCTTTCATTGAGGAACAATTTCAACCGGGACTTAAAAAGATAACCCTTACCTTCTGTCTTAGTATCAGTTCTAAGACTGAAGAGAGACAAGGGCTAGCTATTCAGGCTCTCACAACTAGGAAGTATCTGAGGTCAAATTTGAACCTAAGTCCTCCTGAACAAGGGACTTTTAATAAGAATTAATTTTAATGAGACTTTTAATAAAGGCATATTGTGTGTGTGTGTGTGTGAGAGAGAGAGAGAGAGAGAGAGAGAAAGGGGTGGGGGAGAGGGAAAGAGGAAGAAAAAGAGAGAGGGAGGAGAGGGAGAGATGGAGAGAAAGAGAGGGAAAGGGAGACAGACAGACTAGAGAGACAGAGAGAGAAAAGGCATATAAACTGCAATTTCATCTTTATGGGTAATTCCTGGTGTGGAAACCAATGCAAAGATGCAACTTCTGTGGTTCAGAATTTGAGACTTGCTTGGGATGCTGATAAGTTAAATTACTTCTCCAAGGTCATATGTTAGAGGACAACCTTGAACCTCAGTTTTCTCCCTAAACCCAGCTTCTTGTCCATGTTGCCCATTTTTATTGCCAGACATTTGGCTTTCCATGACTGGCAGGTTTTTATTGTGTATTTATTTTATAGATTATATTTATTGTTTATTAATATGATAATGTATATTAATGTATTTTTGTATGTTTGCTATATAAGTGATTTGCATGTGTAGTTTGAGCGTATTTAATTTGACCATCTTTAGGATTCTCTGAACCTGAGGAGGAGGAATGCAAGGTTTGGAAAGTCTCCTCTGCTATGGGCCCAAATACCCACTGACTGTGCCTTCTCCTCATTTTAGGGGCCAGTGACCCTGGTTCCATTTAACCATTTGACACCAGATTAGCTTTTACAAAGGGATAATTACAAAAAGATATAGCAAAAATAAACATAAAAACATTTGCCCAACCCTTCCCAGGTCCATAATAATTTACTTATATTATTATTTCACACTTTATGAGAAAAAGGGATAGGAATCAGACTCATTGTTTAGTTTACATGCCAATAGTTCCACCAAGTTCAAGTGCAAAGATGGCAGTGGGTTTCTGCTGGGCTAAAATCTCCTCAGTCTCCTCAGGACATAACTGATGAATTATTCACATTCCTGCACTCTTGTGCCATACCAGAGACTCTCCTCAGTTGTTGTTTTTCAGTCCTTTTCAGTCAGTCCTCATTTGGAGTTTTCTTGGCAAAAATATTGGAGTGATTTGCTTTTTTCTTTTCCAGCTCATTTATTTATGAGGAAACTGAGGTAAACAGGATTAAGTAACTTTTCTCAGGGCTATACTTCTTCACTCTCAAAGGTGATACAACAAAAGCCCCTGCCATTGTTGATGTAGGTTGGCACAAATTTTCTACAGTAGATGGAAAGATGGTTGGCCAACAGAGAATGCTCACACACACTCCAGTCCTCTAGTCTCCTAAAAGCAATTTTCTAGCACTTTTCTTGTGTATGAAGTCATCTTAGGGTGTACAGACGTGTTGTCAAACCCTATTATATAAGTGTTTCAGGGAAGACTCAAAGCCTTTGATGGAGAAATACCTTAGAGAAAGAATAATTTTTCAAGTTAATGCTATGGCATGCAAATGTCTAGAGTCTGAATTCCCTCCCAAACTGACTGGAGCTAAATAGAATTTTAAATTAAAAAATAAAAATAAAAAAAACTCACCCAAAGTGATATTTGTTCTTGTTCCTTTTTTTCCCCTATCTTCCTAACCTCCCCAGCAAAATTCCCAAACTCTATCAAAGTCTGCCTTGTAGCTGGTCACCATTCTGTTAATCATGCTTGTTCCAACTACTCCTTCACAGTAAGAGGCTACTTGCTTAATGCTGAATGATCCTAAATGTTTTTCTTTGTAGGATCAGACATTCTGGTAATTCTATTCACCAAGCCTACTTCAGAACCAAGAGAATGTGCATTCAGGTCCTACCTCTGACACATACTGATTGTGTGACCTTGGACAAGTCAATTAACCACAATCTAGGCAACTCTCTCAGACTACAAGTTGTTAAGAAGTAGCCATCCTGCACTAGTAAAGGGAGTTGCCTCTTCTGGGAGTTTTTTATATCAATGAAATCAGAGATCCAGTCCTCATTCCTATTTATGAATTCCTATAATGTGTAAAATCATGGTGCAGGGTCCAGATGGGGGATGCAAGGATGAAAATGGACTAAGCTTTGTCTTCAAAGAAGTCCTAGGTTAGTGGTCAGAGTGGGTGTACTTGGGAGTGGGGGGAGCAATGTGGCCCTAAAGAGTTTTGATGTAAATTAGACTATGTTGACATAAATAGGAGAGATCAGAGTAGCCTGAGAAGTTTCAAGGAAGCAAAGATCAGTTCTAATTGAGGGTGAGGACTATGAGTTGAGGGAAGAAATCAGGGAGCTGGTACTGGATTTGGTTTCTGAAGGATGGAAGGGATTTCAGCAGGCAAAGATGGGATGTTGGTAGCATATATAGAAGATAATATGGTTCAGGTGCTATTAATATTTATATATAGAAATCACTCTTCCAAATCAGGCACCACCTCCCTTGGGGTGCATGAGACCATTTTAACTTTGTTTTCTATTTATTTTTTAATTTATTTTAAAAATGTTTTTAAAAAACCCTTACCATGTGTCTTAGAATCAATACTAAGTACTGATTCCAAGACAGAAAAGTGGTAAACTAGGCAATTGGGGTTAAGTGACTTGCCCAGGATCATACAGTTAGGCAATGTCTGAGGTCAAGTTTTAATCCAGGACCTCCTGTCTCTAGGTCTGTCTCTATCCACAGAACCACCTAATTGCCCCTTTATCTATTTCTTGCAACACCCCTCCCCACCCCTTGGCCAAAATCCTTGCCTTCAAACCTGAGTTTGATCCCTCCTCTGGTATTCACTGTCTATCATCCTGGGGGAGAGGAGGTGTAAGTCACTTATCCTCTCTAGATCTCAATCTCCTTTTCTGTAAAATAAAGGGGTTGGACTGGATGGCCTCTGTGGTTACTGTCAGATCACAGATTATGATCCTATCATATTGGGGTGCCCTTTGGTCAGCTTTCTGGAACTTTTAGGTGTCTAACCACTAATCATTGTATTTAGGGCATGGAGACTGGTCCAGCTTGTCCATAATGTAGAGGGATGTGTGTGATGATGGAGAGTAATGGGAGATAAGATTGGAAAGACAGGTTGGGGGCAGATTGCTGAGGGCTTTGATTACCATGGTAAGGTTTTGAGATTTTTTATTCATTAGACAATATTCACTGAAAATATTTGAGCAGGGAAGTCACTCAATCAGACCATTGTACCAGAAAGCCGATTTTGGCAGCTATGTGAAGAATAGATTGAAGAGGGAAAACGAATGGAGTCAGGGAGATCAGTTAGGAGGCCATTATTATACTTTGATAAAAAGGCAATTAGGACTAGAACTATATTGGATAAAAGGGAAGTGAAAAGGAAGGGTCAAATGGAAATGATATTTCAGAAGCAGAAGCTCTGATTAAATGTGGGAGACAAGAGATTAGGGAGATTCAAAGAAGATCTCTAAAATTTTAAGTTTGGGGAAGTGGGCTATGCCATTAAGGATGTTACATGATTAAGTGAAAGGACTAGTCCTGGACCTATAATCAGGAAGATAGGAGTTCAAATCCGTACTCAAATACTTAATAGCTTTTCAACCCTTGACCAAGTCATTTAACCTCTTATTGTCTCAGGTTAGTTACTTAACCATAAAATGGGGATAAAAGCACCTACCTTTCTATGGTTGTTGTGAGGATTCAAAGTGACAATATTTGTAAAGTGCTTAATACAGTGCCTGACACATAGTAGACATTTAATAAATATGTATTTCCTTTCTTTTGTGTGTGTATGTGTGTGATGGACCCCTTTGGCAATCTAGTGACACCTATGAACCACATTTCAGAGTGTTTTAGATGCATAAAATTAAATATATCCAATTAAAATGGGAAAAAAATAATTATTGAAATAAAGAGATAATTTTTCCTCATTAAGGATATAGCCTCCCCCCTCCCCCAATTTAGGGTTGTGAACCCCAGGTTAAGAACCTCTGAACTAAGGGGAAACTTCTCTTCTGGGCTCAATTCTAACCAAGAAGGAAGAACTATATGCTAGAAGATAAATAATAATGGCTACTGTTCAAGGAAATGAGCAATCCACTTTAAGGTTCATGACAGATAAAAAGGGAACATGGATCCTAGATTTAGGGAAAGCAAATCTCAAAAAGGTCAAAGGATATATAATGCCTCATGGTTTCTAAATTTCTATAAGAAAACCAGCCTGGAATGGGATGGGATACTTTTTTTTTTTTAAACTCTATCTTCCATCTTAGAATCAATATTGTATATTGGTTCCAAGGCAGAAGAGCAGTAAGGGCTAGGCAATTGGGATTAAGTGACTTGCCCAAGGTCACACAACTAGGAAGTGTCTGAGGTCAGATTTGAACTAAGGATTTCCCTTCTCTAGGTCTGTCTCTCAATTCACTGAGAATGGGATACTCTTGAAACCAGGGTTCCAATGACATAAATACAAGTAAGGCTGATGAGAAAGCAAGGGGAACTGTATGTGGGAGTTTGGGGAATTCTTCCATCAGCTTAGACTTTGAAATATATTTACATGAATTTAAAATAATAGCTTATTCTATTAAGAATATTATCAGGAATATTAAAGTTGAGAATGAAGTGAAACTGATGTTCATCTTCAGTTGCCTAGCTCTACTTTCTAAGCCTTACTTTCAGCATGACCAACTCTTTATAGAGTATCTACTAGATATTGTGAAACACTTCAGACTCAATTGGACCAAAATGGAACTCATTGTTCTCTTTACCTTTTAACCTTCCTTTAAACTCCATCCCCCTCCCCCCTTTTTTTTGAGGAAATCTCCTATTTACTCAAGTTTATCAGCTTGACATCATTCCTTACTCTTTCTTTTCCCTCTTCTTTCCCTCTGATCACCAGCTAAGTCTCATAGTAGATACAAGTCTAGATGATTGATACTGAAGGCATCAAGAAGGGAGGTAACCCTCATGCTTCACTTGTGGGAAGTTGGAAGTCCCCAAAGAAGGAATTGAGTAGCGAGAGCATCCCAGGCATGGAGAACAAACAGTCTATGCAAAGGGAAGGAAGTGGGAGATGGAATATCGTGGGTACAAGTCTCGAGATCTATCTATCATCTCCAGATAATCTGATAAGGACTAAGGACAGCTTAGTTGATAAGGAAATAACAGGACACTGGAGACATCTTGACTGTTAACTCATAGCTGCTTCTCTGAAGTGCCATTGAGTCACAAGTTTATTATATAAGAAATTCAAACTCCCTTTCACCCAAAAGCACAAGGATAGTTTCCCACAACTACACAGAGCTGTATTTTAAACATAGACAATACAACAGGCTTAGAAGCTTCAAGCTGAAGATAAGAACCAGGCTGGACTTTCAGCTATATTTGTTATGACCAAGCCAAGTCTGAGAATACTTTTCTCAGGGGCAAATGCCCCAGCTAAACTAAGGTTTTGGCCTTGGCTATATTTCTGACCAAAGGGGAAAAATGTTAACCTCTTAAGTGTTGGCCCGCTAGGAACCTAAAGCTCTTCAATAAAGCCACAATACTTTTCAACCAGAAATCACAAGGATTGCAAAAGGGGTCAAAAGAAGAGTCTCAGATTTTTATCTATTCTCTTATTGGTTTCCCACATACAAGTCCACAAGCAGGCTGAGAAATAATGAATGTGAGTTGGTAGAGTCATTCATTGCCCTGTAGCAAGGAAGCTGGAAAGAAGAGGAATGGAGAATAAAGTGAAACATGGATGGAGCTGACTTACCTGGGATGGACCCAATGAGGTGCTCACCATTCAGAATAGCAAAGATTTTCAGAGCTGAAAGAGCTAAGCTCTCCAGGATTTGTACTCTCTTGTCTGGTCTGGTCAGAGATAGTTGATCCTAGAGGTAATAGGGGAAAGGGGAAGAGAATAAGTATTTATATAGTGTCTACTATGTGCCAGTCATGGTGCTAAGTGCTTTACAACTATATCACTTGATCCACATGAACAAAGGGAGCCACTTGAATTATTGAATAAAGGTGACATGGGAAAATCTTAATTTTTAGGGCATCACTTTTTCAACTGTGTGGAGGATGGAAGAGAGGAGAGAAATTAAAGACAGAGGAAAATGAAAAGCTATTATGATAGTCCAGATGAGAAGTGATAGGTACTCAGGTGATGCTTATATCAATACTGTAAAGAAAAGTAATGTGAGAGATTTTGTGGAAGTAGGAAAGACAAAATTTGGTAACTCACTGGATATATGAGATGAATGAGAGTGAAGAACTGAGAATGACACCAAGATTTGTGAGTTTGGGTGACCGGAAACATGGTTGTGCCCCAAAAGAAGGGGTCTCCTTACAATGCCAACCTGATTATGTGACCTGAATCCTATCACCTTCCATCTCCTCTAGCATTGGGCCTTTTAATCGCCCCATCTTCAATCTCTCTGTGCCAATCTTTTCTGTCTCCAACCATGCCTGATCTTCACTTGACCTTACCTTATAATCTTTGAAGCTGCCATCCTAGATCTTTCCTTCTTTTCACAATCAGGTTCTTAGGGAAAACATACCAAAGAGCCTGTTAACTCTTTTTTCTCCACTTGTCTTCTCTCAATTATTTTTTCAAAACCTTGCAATATGGCTACTATTGTTCTCTTCATGGTTACTGAATATTTTCATTGCTAAATCTAATGGTCTTTTCTCATTATTTATCCTTCTGACTTTCTCTGCAGTATTTGACATTGTAGGCTACCCCTCTCCTCTTGGATATTTTCTCTTTGTGTTTATATGACACTGATCCTAATAGCCTGATTGATTCTCCTCTGTTTCCTTTGTTAGATCTTAGATCATGGGTCACCGTGTCTCTCAATTTAAGTATGGGTGCCCTCAGGCTTCTTCTATAGTTTTTCCATGCAGCTTTTGCCAATCCCTGTGGATTTATCATATATATATACACATATGATTCCATTATCTATCTGTCTACTGCCTCTATATCTTTTCTGAATTCTAGTCCTGTATTACTAGCTGTTAGTTGAATGTCTTCAATTGCATGTCTTTTACAAGACAGGAAGATGAGGGAAGGGAGCAAACATTTATTAGGTACCTACTATGGACCAAATACTATATTAAGTGCTTTACAAAATCTCATTTGATCATCACAACAATTTTGGGAGGTAGATGCTATTAGTATCCACATTTTTATGGTTAAAGAAACTGAGGCAGTCAGCAATTAAGCGACTTGCCTAGAATTACACTGCTATGTTAGTATAAGGCTAGATTTCAACTCAAGTCTCTCTGACTTCAGTCCCAGAGCTCTATCCACTGTGCCATCTAACTGCCTAGGAATTGCAGACGCAATATGTCCAAAATAAAACTCGCTTTCTTCCCTTACAAACCTTTTACTCTTCATTATTTTAAAATTTCTATTGATGGTACCAAAAGGCTTCTTATCACCTAGGCTCACAACCTTGGAGTGATTTTCCACTCCTTTTAAAATAAAACAAAACATACCTTCCAATTTAGTTATTTTTTGGTTTATTTATTTATTTATTTATTTGTTTGTTTGTTTATTTAAACCTTTACCTTCCATTTTAGAACTATGTATTGGTTCCAGGACAGAAGAGTGGTAAGGGCTAGGCAATGAGAGTTAAGTGACTTGCCCAGGGTCACACAGCTAGGAAATGTCTGAGGCCAGATTTGAACCCAGGACCTCCCATCTCTAGGCCCGGCTCTCAATCCACTGAGCAATCCAGCATACCTTCCATTTTAGAGTCAATACTGTGTATTTGTTCTAAGGTTAAATACTGGTAAGGGTTAGGGGATGGAGATAAATGGTTTGCCCAGGGTTTCATAGCTAAGAAATGTCTAAGAAAGATTTGAACCCAAGATCTCCCATTTGCAGACCTGACTTTCTATCCACTGGGTCCCCTAGATGTTCTACTCTTAACTACTCCCTTCCCTCCACATTTAATTAGTTGTGAAGTCCTGTCATTTCTTCCTTCATAGCCTTTCTCACATCTGTTCCTTTCTTTCTCCTCTCACAACCATTACCCATGTTCCAGACTTCATCTCCTCTAACCTGAGCCCTGCTTTTGGTATCACTCTTCTCTAATCCACCTTCTACATAGCTGCCAAATTGATATTCCTAAAGCATAGGTCTGATTATGATACTCAAGAAGCTTTAGGGATTCCCTATTATGTCTAGAATAAAATTCATACACTGCTGTTTGATATTTAAACCCCTTTAAATCTGACTCCAACCCATCTTTCTAAACTGATTACCTGCTCCCCTTTCTCTTGCACTCTCTGGTCCCATCAAACTAACCTACTTGGTATTCCATACATGGGGCATTTCAACTTCAATCTGTTTCTTTTCCTAGTTCTGGGTTGCTTTTTGTCCTTGCCTCTGGCTCTTAGAATCCCAGGTCCCAGTATCTTTTAAGGATCATCCCAACTGCTACCTTCTACAAGAGGTCTTTCCCGATTCTAGTATCCCTCTTGGATCCTACTAGTCTCTTCCTCCCCTTGAACAATGGCATCAAAAATTACTTTGCATTTACTTTGCATATATTTTGTGGAAATTAGTCTGTGTACAGTTTCTCCCTCTCCTTTAGAATGTAAGCTGTTTGAGGGAAGGTGATGTTTGTTTTCTATTTTTTCATCTTTGAACCCTTAGTCCCCAACTCAGTGTCCTAAATTAAGTAAGCACTTGATAAATGTTTATGGAATGAATGAAATTCATGATTATACCAAGTTAAAAGTCCTCAAGAGGAAGAAATAGAAAAAGAAGCAAATAAGAAAAAAAGCAAAACACCTTCAGTCTTTGGTTCTTAGATGTGTGCTCAATGAACATGTTAAAAATGAAAATCATTTCCATTTATTTTCCAGAAGAAATAGTTTAAAAAAAAAGTCAGAGCCACATTTGTTCTGTATAGACACCAGAGGTCATATGTTAGCTTTTATCAAAGGGAAGATAATGTAGATGATATTTGTGGAATGTAGTTGGAAACCAGTTGCATTTAAGAAAGTATGTCATCCCTTCAGGCCTTTGGTGTCTGTTTGTGTTTCAGGTATCACTTATTTTTCATAAACTGATGTGTTTGAGGAAGAAGATATCAGAATTAGGACAAACACTGAGAGCAGCTTTGTCGCTTTCAGGAAGCAAACAGTTGCAATAGATCGGCTTAAAACAATCCACCCAATGGATTTTTTTCCTCCTAGAAACAATCTGTAATTAAAATGGAGATCAATATCATTCCAAGCCTAACTGTTGGAGGGCCACTGACTTGGTCCATCTACAGTTGAGACAGGAAGAATTTCTATCTGGCTGAGGAATCAATTCTTGACTATATGTTTATTAACTGTTTATAGCAAAACTCAGGCTACAATAGAGTTAATTTTTTGAGAGGTAGGGGAAAATTCAGATAGCTGAAGCTGAATTAGTAAATGCTTCATAATCTAGCAGAATGTAAGGCCCCTGAAAGTAAGGGAAAGATTGTTTCTCTTGTTCTCCCTCTTTCTCACTTTCTTTCTTCTTTCTTTCCTCTCCCCCTTCCTTCCTTTCTTCCTTCCTTCCTTCTTTTCTTGTATCCTTCCTCCTACTCTTTTAATTCTGACTTTAAAAAAGTATATCAAGTGGAAGAACTTGCAGAAAACCTTTTTCCTGGTTTGGGGTCCTTTCTATCAGTTGTTCAAACCATGCTCCAGGGCCTTCATAGTTTGGCTTAACCTTTCTAGCCTTATCTCATGTCACTACCTAGCCCTAGGAATGCAGCATGGTGGGGAAAAATCCTAGTTACAGCTACAGGAGCAGAGTTTAAATATTTGCTTTTATGCTTCAATCACTTCATATTAATTCTCTACTTATATCTATATTATTATATGTATTTTCTCCATCATTAGAATGTAAGTTCATTGTGAGTTGAGATTGTTTCATTCCTTGTATCTCTCTAGCACCTAACACAATACCTGGCTTATAGTTCACATGCAATAAAGTCTTATTGATTGATTCATATACATATTGGATGACTTTTGTATTGGAGTTCTACAGGCAAATATTCCACTAGAATGGTATACCTTTATATAAGGTAAGGTGACTTTAGTTTTCTTGGCTACCATATTTCATTTCTGACTCATATTTGCCTTAATGTCCATTAAAATCTCCATATCTTCCAGACAAATTACTATTTATCTAAATATAATTTTTTTTTGAAAAAAATTTTTTAAACTCTTTGTAGGACTTTGCATCTATCTCTAATAAATGTCACCATATTACACTCATTATTCAAGTGTGTTGATATCATTTTAAACTTAGACTTTGGCTCTTTACAGTAAGTTAAAGTTTCTAGTCTATTTATTCTCAATAGCCTTATTAGATAGATTGTACACATATTATTGTCCTCATCTTAAAGATGGAGAAACTCAAGTTTCATAGAAATCAGGTGACATGTCCATCTTCATGGAGCTAGCAAGTCTCATAGGATTTTAAATTAAGTCTCTTAATTCCAAATCTAGTCTTTTTTTCCACTCTAACATGCATCTTTTCACATACTTCTGACAGGGTGATTGTGAGCAAATCACTTCACCTCCTTAGACTTCAATGTCTCCCTCTATACAGTGATTCCCAAATTGGGAGCCACTGCCCCCTGGTGGGTGCTACAGCGATCCAGGGGAGCGGTGATGGCCACAGGTGCATTTGGGGGCAGTGAATGACTGTAAGGGGGCGCTAAGTAATTTTTTTTTCTGGAAAGGGGGTGGTAGGCCAAAAAAGTTTGGGAACCACTGCTCTATAAAATTAGAACGAAGAGTCTCATATTTGTTAAGCATTTGTCCACAGCAACTTTTATTTAACAGCCACCCTTCAGAGTAAAAATTGATTTTGATCTGCATCAGAAGAGAGAATACTAATCCCAAAGCAATGGATGATTCCTAAAGTATTTGCTTAATACTTCACTTAATTGGCTAGCTAGGAGGAATGTGTGATATGAATTGTACCACATTGAGTAAATGTGCCTTTAACTTCAATACTTCAAGTAATCTGGGGATTCATTGACATTGCTGAGTCCTTTACCAAAGTGGGACTTTACTCCACCATGTCTCAATAAATAGTTCCATAGATTGTTCTAACCAAAAAGAAATTCAGTCCCTGGTGACCAGCCTTCTGGAAGGGAACCTCTTTGTAATTAGATAGGCTGACCCCAAGTCAATACGTGCACATATTTGACATAGCCCTGAGACTGAGAATGAATCCTTTTCAATTTAGTAGGGACTGACAGAGCTTGTGTACTTCTGGTTTAGACTTTGAGAACCAAGAGTCAGGCACCCATCACATAGAGTTATTGGAGAAAGAATCAAGCAGAGGAAATAATAGCTATTAGTGTTCTTATTCCTCTTCTTGAATCCCCCATTGTAACCCAGAATAGACTGAGTACACATGGAAGTATCCATGAACTCAATCAACAAGTATTTATTAAATGTCTAATATGTTCAAGGCATTATATTAAGCAGTGGGGATATAAGTACAACGAATGAAATAATCTCTACCTGAAATGAGCTTACATTCTAATGAGGGTGGAGCTATCAGGTAGAAATAAAAATATATTAAGATATTCTATATTTGTATACTTATTTGTTAATATCTCCACTTTTGTACTTATGTATCTGTATATGTATGCATCTGTAAATATGTTGATTTACATCATTATATACTATATACACATATATGTTACATACATTCTCTCTCTCCTTTCCCCCTCCCCCCCAGCTGTCTTTCTCTCTCTCCTCTCTCCAAATGTAGAGTTTCTTTGAAATTGAGGTTAATTCCCCTTTAAGGTACAGGTGGAAGGGATTTTTAAATTGTCTAATTCCTGCCTCTGATTCCTTCTATAACTGGTTCTAGTATATGTGCATGTCTGTATGTGTGTATAAAACAATTAAATCTAATTTAACTTAAATACAAATAGTAAAATACAAGGTAGTCTGGGAGGGAGGACACTAGTATTTGGAGGATCAAGGAAGGCTTCATGCAGAAGATGGTACCTGAGCTGCATTTTATAGGAAGATAGGGACTCCACAAGATGGAGTAAAGGAAGGAGTGCATTCCAGATGTGTAGGACAGCCAAAGCAAAGGCATGGATATAGATCATACAGTGTCCTGAATATGGAAAAGAGAAAAAGTCAGTTTGGCTAAATTAAAGTATGATGGAATAATGTCCAAGAAGGCTAGTAAGGTAATTTGGGGCCAGATTATATAAGGCTTTAAAAAGTAAAGAGAAGGATTTGATATTTGATCCTGGAGGAAATAAGGAACCACTGGGATGGAAAAGTAGGAGTCAAAGCATGTGGGCAAATTTGTGGTACTTTAAAAAAAACACGTTCTTACTGATAAATTTTGTCTTTTACAATTGCCTACATTATTCTGTTTCAATGACCTCTTTGGGGACATTAGCCTATGGAATCTATGATTTAAAGACCTTTTATTTTTTATTAGTTTTTTTTATTATTATATTATTGAAGCAGGTTTGAAACTTGAAGCGGGTTTCACCCGGATGGTGGATGACTGGGGAGTGTGTGCTGACCCTCAAAGGTTAGAGAGAAGGCTTCCACACAAGATGAGGTATGTGGTGACCCTGTTTGATGTTGGCCAGAACCAGGGTTCACACAAGCCTCCCTCTTGACGGGTTGTCAGCACCATGGGGGTCTGGCTCAAAAATGGATTCTGCCAGACAAAAGCAGGGGGATCTCCTTCCTCTCTTGTCTCTCAATAATCCTGAAACATTATCTGACTGCTAAAGGTTATTTATTAAGAATATCAGGATGATAGATAAGGGTGGTGGTCAGAGGGAATTGGTTGCCCTAAAAGTCTAATTCAAAGTCCATCACTTTGGGGAGCCAATTCAGTCTCCTGCCCAAAGCTTCTCCTTCCCTTCCCATTATCTCTATCTCTATTTCTATTAGCTATAATTATTATTCTGGTGAATAGGGTCTCTCTGTAAGGTGAGGGATAGGACAAGGGGTTTTGGGGGGATCTGCTCCCAGAAAGAGTCCAGAAAATCCCCAATGGACGGGATGATATTGTCTTGGTCAAGGGAATGTGTCTGCTGACAGAGAACAGGGCATCAGGATCCAATTCTAGTTGGGGAAATCCACAGGTTCACCTTTGGTTCTCTCAGAGCTTGCTCACTGCTTCCAACCTCCTTGAGCTTCCCAAACTGAAGACCCCCAGTTCTTTTGGAATCCTTCCCAGAATCCCATGTTGTCCTCAACTGTTGTTCTTATTTATCTCCTGCTCTTTTGGTGCAACATTCTGCCCCCTCAAAATTATTTTCCTTACTATTCATCCTTACAGTAGGGCAGACTGGAGGGGTGAACAGCAAGACCAACAATTAGGAAGCTGTTGATAATAATCTAGAGAATGGAGGAATCAATAAATAATAGTATCTCTCATTTTTTTAAAATTAATTTTATTTCTTTCAATTAAGATTTTTTTTCTCTCTTTCTCCTATGTCCCTCTCCCAATGGGGTGGGGTGGGGGCTGGAACTACCCTCATAATAATTATGTGCAGTCAAAACAAATGATCAAATTGGTCAGATTCAAAAATGTATATATCATTCTGTGCATTTTGTACTTTAGAGGTCTGTCAGGAGGTGAGCAACAATCTTCATCATTGGTCCTCTGGAACTTTGGTCAGAGTTCTGAAGTCTTTCAAGATTATTATTATTTTTAAACCCTTATCTTTTGCCTTAAAATTGATACTAAATAGATTCTAAGTATCAATTCCAAGAGAAGAGTGGTAAGAGTTAGGCAACTAGATTAAATGACTTGTCCAACTAGGAAGTGAAGGAAGTCAGATTTGAACCTAGGACGTTTTGACTCTAGGTCTGTCCCTCTATTCATTGTGTTATCTAGCTGCTCCTAAAATTCTTCTTCTTTTTTTTTTTAAACCCTTACCTTCCGTCTTGGTTGGAATACTATGTATTGACTCCAAGGCAGAAGAGTGGTAAGGGTGGGCAATGGGGGTCAAGTGACTTGCCCAGAGTCACACAGCTGGGAAGTGTCTGAGGCCAGACTTGAACCTAGGACCTCCCGTCTCTAGGCCTGCCTCTCAATCCACTGAGCTACCCAGCTGCCCCCAAAATTATTCTTTTTTACCATGTTGTTAGGATATAAATTGTTCTCTTAGTTCCACTCATTTCATTCGATATCAGCTCATACAAGTGTTACCAGGTTTTTCTGAAACTGTTCATTTCATCATTTTTCTCTACACAATAGTATTCCATTACATTCTGACACCTTATTTTGTTCACTATTCGCCATTTCTATAGTGCTTCAAGGTTTATGAAGTCTTTGCCTCACAACATCCCAGTGAGGTAAGTCATTTAAGTATTATCTCCAGTTTATAGATGAGGAAACTGAGGCTTAGGGAAGTTAAATGAATTTTTTGGGATTACCCAACCAGTAAGTATCAGAGCTGGGATTCAAACCCTGATTTTAAATGAGATTGTCCCTGATTCTAAATCCATCACTTTGGGGGGGGGGGGCATATCTTGCTTTCCTTTAAACATAAAACCTGTTTGCAATCTAGGTGATTTTCCTTAAAGGTAGATCTGATTAATCTCAATTAACTCTAGCTGCTTTCTATAGCCTCTAGGACAAAAACATTAACCCCACTATTTAGTTTTTAAAATTCTTAACAACAAGACTCTACCCTATATTTCCAGCATCTTTGGACATTTCTTCCCCTCCCAAACTGTGATTTGGCCCCCGAGGGCTGCCTGGGGAAATGAAGTGTCTTGTCCAAGTAGTGTCAGAGGCAAGATCCCGACATTCTTGTTTCCACAGCCTGTTTCCTTTCAAGTATGTCAGGGTTCCATCCACCCTTGGCTGTCACTTTGGATTTTGACCTGCAGTAGGGGAGTGTGTGTGTGTGTGTGTGTGTGTGTTTGTACTAGATAATAGAATCTTTCAAAACTAGAAAGAGACTTGACTTAGTAGACTTTTAATAGAGAAGAAAATGGTCACCTTGTTTTTATGTCTTATGGGAGTCATTCTGCAAAAGATTTACCTAGTGTGAATCTGATGGGAAGTAAATAGAAAGAATGCTAGATATGGAATCAGAAGTCCTGTGTTAATCAATATCTTGACTCAGTGGTTCCCAAACTTTTTTGGTCTACTGCCCTCTTTCCAGAAAAAATATTGCTTAGCCCCCTGGAAATTAATTTTTTAAAATTTTAATAGCAATTAATAAGAAAGATAAATGCACCTGTGGCCATCACTCATATTGCTGCAGCACCCACAAGGGGGCAATGGCGCCCACTTAGGGAATCACTGTCTTGACTCTACAACTTACTACTTGTGTGAACTTTGGCAAGTCCTTGAATCACTCTGATCCTCAGTTTTCTCATATGTAAAATTAGAATGATAATGAACATAGGATGGGCTAGCTATGAGGACCCAAAGAGTCCTCACTGAAAAGATTTGAGCTTTATAAACTATAAGCACTGTACAAATGTAACGATATCAATTATTATCATCCAAGCCTAGCAGGAAATTCAATTTCACTAGCATTTATTGAGTGCTTTCTCTGCTTTGGGTTCAAGAAAATCAAAGCTTAAGTCCTGCCTCAGATACTTGCTGGTTAAACTATGAGCTCCTCTAGGCTTGGGATTGTTCTTGGTTTATATCCCCAGAGCTTAGCAGAGTGACTCACATGTAGTAGGTACTGACTGACTGGCTGTGTGTGACATAATCTCTCCGAATTTCAGTGAATTCTCTAAGACTCACCTACTAAGTAATTAATGGGTCAGATGAGTCCTGAAGTGAGTTGATAGGTGTAGATCATCCCATACCCATAGATCCTTGGGCTCCTTGACTGATTAAAATATATGCAAATCTTTATGCCAAGGGCTAGGGGAGATAAATTTTGATTAGGCACAGTCCAGGTGGGTCTAGGAATTTTACTGAGATAAGATGGTATTGTAGTGCTTATCTCCAATATTCTCTTTTATCAGAGGATAATCTATCTTCATTGGTGCTAATTATACAAAATGAATCCTCCTTTATCCCTGAGCAAGTGAATATGCTGGTGTTGTAAGCAAAGGGGAAGAGTCTCCTCTTGGGAGAGCAGGTTGGCTGTATAGGATCCTAGGTGCTCTCAGAAAATAGGGAAATAAAGGGGCAGCTGGGTAGCTTAGTGGATTGAGAGCCAGGCCTAGAGACAGGAGGTCCTAGGTTCAAGTCTGGCCTCAGACACTTCCCAGCTGTGTGACCCTGGGCAGGTCACTTGACCCCCATTGCCTACCCTTACTACTCTTCTGCCTTGTATTGACTCAAAGAAAGAAAGAAAGAATAATAAGGAAATGGAGGGAACCTCAGGAAGTTTCATTACTTCTCTTCTCCTTTGTTTACAGGAGCATTTGGGCTCCTTGTGTGAATACCATTTCATGAAGGCTGGGGTACAGATGCAATACAAAATATGGATTCGCATTGTCCTGTTATAAAAAGAATATTAAGTAATGACACCTGGTTTTACATACTGACTTACTGGTGACTTCCAGAAGGGTGTTTCATGTCTCTGTATCTCAGTTTCTTCAACCATAAAAGGAATAGGATGTAATAGATCAGTAGCCTCCAAAGTGGAGGCTCATGTACCTCCATTGGTTGAGGCATGGATTCTAAGGGTTCTTAATCTGGAGCCCTTGGACTATTCAATGGGTCAATGAGTATTAATTTTTTATAATTATATTTTGATAGAATTAGTTTCCTTTGTAATCATATGTATTATATTTTATGCATTTAAAAACCTTATTTTGAGAAGGAGTCTATAGTTGATAAGCACTTAATAGGCGCCTGTTGAGTGCCAGAAATGGGGTTTACAAAAAGAGGCAAAAGATAATCCCTGTTTCAAGGAGCTAACAAATGGGTGGAAGAGATAACATGTAAACGGCAATGCGCAAACAAGCTCTGTATATGATAAATAGGAAATAATCAATAGTGTGAAGGTACCTGAATGAAAAGGAACTGGAAAAGGTTTCTTACAGAAGGTGGAATTTTAACTAGGTCTTTAAGCAAGTCAGGAGGCAGAGATGAGGAGGAAATGGAGGGTCTTGTTCAAGGAACTACAAGATCAGTGCCAGGGGATCAAAGTTTATGTGGTGAGATTTAAGGTGTAAGAAGACTGGAAAGGTGGAAAGAAGGGGATAGAATATGAAGGGCATTGGAGGATTTTGTATTGAATCCTGGGAATGACAGAGAATAATTGCAGTTTATTGAGGACGAGAATGACATGGCCAGACTGATAACTTGAGGAAATTACTAAATAACAAGTAGAGGATGAACTGGAGCAGGGACAGACCTGTAGTTCAGGCATAAGGATATGAGGGCTTGGACCAGTATGGTGTCAGTATCAGAGAAGGAAAGAGATATTGCAAAGGTCAAATGGATAAACCTTGTTAAAAGACTGGATGGGGAGGGTAAGGGATAGTGAGGACTCTAGGATGACATCCATGGTGCCCACTTGGGGGACTTGAGAGATGGCAGTACCCTCAAGAGTAATAGAGAAATAGGGGAGGATTTGGTGAGGGGTGGGATAAGTGAGAAGTTTACTTTTGGACATGTTGTATTTAAGATATCTACTGGACATCCAGTTTGAAAGGCAGGTGGAGATAGGAGACAAAAGGTCAGTAGAGAGGTTAAGACTGCATGAGTAGCTTTGAGAATCATCTATATAAGAGTTGATCTTTGAATTTATGGAAGCTAATGAGATCACCAAGTAAAGTAAACTAGAGGGAGAAGAGAAGATCATCCAGATCAAAGTCTGGTAGGTAACCCTGGATTAGTAAGTGTGACTTGCTTGCATGAAGATTGGGCAACAGAGACTGAGAAGGAGCATTCAGATCAGCAGGAGGAGAACTAGGAGAGAGTAGTGTCCCAAAATGAGGCACCTAGGTGGTGCAATGGATAAAGTATGGAGCCTGGAGTCTGATCTCAGACACTTACTGACTGACCCTGGGTAATTCTCTTAATCAGTTCTGTTTGTCTCAGTTTCCTCATCTGTAAAAACGAGCTGGAGAAGGAAATGGCAAACCATTGCAGTATCTTCATCAAGAAAATCCCAAATGGGATCATAAAGAGTTGGACATGATTGAACAATAAAGTGTCCCTAAAAAGAAAAAAAGTACCAAGCTGAGGAGAGATCTCTGCAGAGAGATTAAGAAGGATCAGGATTGAGAAAAGGCTATATAGGTCACCTCCCTGCAATAGCCAAGTTTCAGTTCCTCAGGGAGGACTGTGATCTCTGAGGCGCATGCACTGTAGGGAAAAGCTACCTGCTACCCATCCCTTCTTCTTGGGTACACATGCCCTGTCCCTAGTGCCAGTAGTGCCAGTAGTGAGATGATCTCACTACTGGCACTGCCATAGGATGAAAGGACAAGTGTTGTGATATTTGTTGCAGATTCTTCCCCTTGCCTAAACCCACCTCCTTTCCTATTTCTATTAAGGGCAATCACAGTCCTTCCAGCCCTCCAGTTTCTCAATCCCTGATGTCTTTGACTCCTCTTTCAAATGAAAATTCTCTCTCTAAAATTGCCACTGATCTCTTAATTGACAAATATAATGGGCTTTTCTCAATCCTCATCACCATTGATGCAGCCTTTGAAACTGTTGACTGTTATCTCCTCTCTGGGTTTCTGATAATGATATATCATCCTTAAAAATTAGGAAACCAAATCTACTCTCATTTGTTAAAAAATCTCTCAAATGAAGTGTCAGTAGGTTTTGAACCCTTACGTTAAAAATATAAATATGCAAAACCTTCTTACTAGTCAGTAAGAGCAATTGATTGATATTAGGAAAATTGATACTTGGCTAGGCAAATTTTAATCAAAACCAAAAAGTAAAATTGTGAATAGAATTGAAAAATGAACATCATGATTTAGTAAGCCCAGCCAAAAGACACTTTTTCCATTTGGATCGACATATCCTTCTGATGTGTCTTTTTCAGCTTTGACAACCAGTAAGACAAAGTATGGAAATAAATGGAACTTAACAACCCGAACCTTCAGATTGCTGTATCCAAGATTTTTTAAAATAATGAAGCATAGTCAATCATGTTACTCTAGTTAAAAAATCAAAAATAATATTATAGGGGAGGGAAAATGTATCATTTGTAAATAAAATACAATTTTCAAAATATTATTTTATCATTAACTAATCTTTTAGCTAACACTTCAGGGTTTGTAAAATGTTTTACAAATATTATCTTAAAAAAAAAAAAGAAAAACCCTTACCTTCTCTCTTAGAATCAATACTGTGTATTGGTTTCAAGGCAGAAGAGTGATAAAGGCTAAACAATGGGGAATAAGTGACTTGTCCAGGATCACACCACTAGGAAGTGTCTGAGACCAGATTTGAACCTAGAACCTTCCCTCCTGTCTCTGGGCCTGACTCTCAATCCACTGAGTCACCCAGCTGTCACCAGCAAATCTTAAAATGTCTTGTTTTTTTGCATTTTGTAAAATACTTAAATAGCTAGCACTTATATGGTATTTTAGGGTCTACAAAGCACTTTACAAATATTTTCTTGTTTGATTCTCAAAATAACCCTAGGAGGTAAGTGCTATTATTATCCTCTTTATACAGATGAGGAAACTGAGGCATAGAGAGTTTAAGTGACTTTTGGAGGTCACATAACAGAAAATGTATGAGGCAGGATTTGAATGTGAAGCAGGATTTTTTGACCCTAGATCAGTGATTCCCAAAGTGGGCATTGCTGCCCCCTGGTGGTTGCTGCAGTGATCCAGGGAGGCGGTGATGGTGCATTTATCTTTCCTATTAATTGCTATTAAAATTTTAAAAAAATTTAATTTCCAGGGGCACTAAGTAATATTTTTCTGGAAAGGGGGCGGTAGGCCAAAAAAGTTTGGGAACCACTGCTATAGATTCAAATCCCCATCCATTGTACCACCAAGTTGCTTAAATAGTGTATACAACTATGAGCACATCAGTATATGAATTAGATGATTTATTAATAAGCAAACAGACATTTACTGGGAGTATGTACGTAAAATGTTTTATTGATAAGGTGCATGATACAGAGTTTGGAAACTATTAGATTAGATAATCTTTAAAATCCTTTCCATTTCTACTTGTCTGATTTTCATTGGAAGTGTATGGGAGAATACTACGTATATCATCATGAGATCTTGAAGACACCCAGAGTGTGAAACATCAAGGAAGGCTGAAGGGGAAACAGGCAGGGTGCCTCGGGAAAACGAAATCATGTACATTCACTACTAAAGGTGGATATGGATGACTGTAGTCTGGTGGCAAGAGAGATGGAATACGAGGAGCTGAATTCAAAACCTGGCTCACTCGGTCACTAGTGGTGTGACCTTGGGCAAATCATCGCCATTCTTTGGGGTTTCAATTTCCTCACACATAGAATGAAGGATTTGGACCAGATGATTTCCAAGGACCCTTCCAATTCTAAATATGATACCGTTCTCCTTGAACAGGCTTTTTCATGGGAATACACATTTATGGGGGAGATACTGATTCACTGGGAATTAATAATGCTTTTTATTTATAGGAAAGATTTTAACTTTTCAAAAGCTCTTAAACATATAGGATTAGCCCATTCTTATAAATGTTTGCTTTCTTAGACTAATAATAGGGCGAATAGTATAAGGATACAGGAAGGATTAAAGTTAGAGGAAAGGTAGTATTGGTATAGACGATGGGAATCAAAGGGGATTTGATTGGTTAAATAGAATTGTTTTGAATTTTCTTTTAAAAGCTGTTAGTTCAGTATTAGGACTAGCCTGGTGCAAAATCTTAAAATAGATAACCTTTGTCCTTCTCATTCTCCCCCCACTCCATAAATTCCAGTCCCTCCCCAATTCTTTAACTGTAATATCTTCATTCAGACTCTTATTTGCTCAGATCTCTTTTGTCCATACTATAAGGAGCAGCTAGGTGTCACAATGGATGGAACACTTCGGCCTGGAGTCAATAAGACTTGAGTTCAAATCCAGCCTCAGACACTTATTAATATATGACCTTGGGCAAGTCACTTAATTTCTGTTTGCCTAGGATGTAGCTAGGTGGCACAGTAGATAGAGCACTACATTTGGAGTCAGGAAGACTTGTGTTCAAATCTAGCCTCAGACACTTACTGTTTGGCCTTAGTCAAGTTGCTTAACCTATATTTACCTAGAAGATAGCCAGTCAGGTCAGTGGAAAGAGCACTAGGCCTGGAGACAGGAAGACCTGAGTTCAAATCTGAATTTAGATATTTACTAGCTGTGTAACCCTAGGCAAGTCTCTTAACCCCTATTTGCCTTAATCTGCCTCATCTGTTAAAAAAAAGGGATAATAATGGCACCTATCTCTTAGGGTTATTGAGAGGATCAAATGAAGTAAGAATTATAAAGCCCTTAGCAAAGTGCCTGGTACAAAGTAAGCATGATATAAATATTAGCTATGATTATAATTATAATCTTTTTTTTCCTCAAGAAATTCATCTTTGGGCTTTTCATATCATCTACCTCCTCTACTCTTCATAAGAAATTATTTAGTCTTATTTACTAACTGATCTGGAATGCCTTTCCTTTAGTCTTTCTCAGTTGTTTGAGATTCAATCATTGTTTAAATCACCATTTAGAATAGCACTTTTCCTATATAACCTTCCCTGAAATCCCCAACTGGATCCCCTCCTTTCACTGAAGTCCCATAACATTTTTGTTATACATCTAATGGAAACTGTTGATTGCATTCTACCTTTTATAATAATTGTACCTCAGGCTCTGGAGAAGGTTAAATGGATTGAGGTGATTGACATAATCAAATCTGGCCTTTACGTAATTATTTGTACAGGTACCTTATCATCCAGTTCAATTATAAAGTCTTTGAGGGCAGGAGCTTTGCTTTGATTTCTGCCTGGCTCTCTCTGCCTTCGTCTCTCTCTATACATTTGTAAGTATATGTATATATACATACATATGTGTATATATTTGTGTGTGTTTTATAATGGAAGTTTATCGAGGGCAGCTGGGTGGCTCAGTGGATTGAGAGCCAGCCCTAGAGACAGGAGGTCCTAGGTTCAAATCCAGCCTCAGACACTTCCTAGCTGTGTGACCAGATTTGAACCTAGGACCTCCCATCTCTAGGCCTGGCTCTCAATCCACTGAGCTACCCAGCTGCCCCCTAGAAGGTAAGGGTTTAAAAAAAAAAAAAAAAGAAAGTTTATCATATGCCTAGATAACATAAGATGATGTCACCCAAACAGAATACATTGGGTAGTCTGCATCTGGGACAATGGAGAATGGATATATGCATGAATAGTCTTTGTTGGCCTACCTACCATATGGTTGAGAGCAGCCTTTTCCCACTGGCTTTATAGCAGTAACTGCCATCATCTTTAAAACTTCTTGCTCTCAGCTTTTACTGCCCTCTGAGAATGAAGTCCTTCTTGACCCATGCTACATAGTGCCAGGAGTATAGTCTCCAGTCTAGTTCAGGATCTGGAGGCACACATTTCTAGGAGTCCAGAAATTCAGGTCATGTGTTATAGCCAGTTTTGGACTTGAACTTGGTGGGGCTAATATTATGTAGAAACTGATTTAAAATGTGAGTTTCCATCTCTTTCCAATGACTGAGGTGGTAGTGGGGATATTATTTCCAAGAAGAGAAAATTTCTTTTTGTGATATCTTTGAAGTAAAGATCACTTTGCAAAAGCCAATCTCATGATAAGTGGCTCAATGGAACTGGAGGGCTAGTCACTATGCTCTAAAATGGGAGGAACACATGGAAATAGGTTTTGAATAATGAATATGTGTATAACCCAGTAGGATTATTTGTCAGCTCTGGGAGTGGGGAGGGAAGGGGGGGAGGAATCATGAATCATGTAACCAAGGAAAAACATTCCAAATTAAGAAATAAAATAAAAAGGGAGGAACACAGTCAATAGAGATATGAGCCAGTAGCAAAGGAGAGATTCTTTAGTCCCCTCAGGATAATAGAGAATCTTGTTGGGGAATGGTGTAAAATGTAAGAGGCCTGAATTAGAGAGAGTGGGGCTAGAGTAGTCTTTTATTTATCCATCCATCCATCCATCCATCCATCCATCCATCCATCCAACCATCCATCCATTCATTTATTTACCATCCACCTAGAAATTATATGTAAATGTACATATAAAATTATCTATATTCATAATACTATACATATGTTTATGTGCATTTATAATATATGTATATATAAATACAAGTAGATGTGACAGTATATATATGCACATGCCAAACCTTTTATTGGTTTAGGGCAGTAATATTAAAATAAAATAGAAATGGTTTCCTTGGGGCTGCACGCTGACTTAGAAAACCACAAATTCACACTGTCTATATTGCATTATATATTTTTTAATTAGTTAAATATTTGCCAATTACATTTTAATCGGGTTTTGCGATCCTAGGGGTTTTGCCCTAGCCTGGGCCTCCTACTTGACATTTCTTAGTGAGAAAACACTTTCTGCCGGTTTTTAGGTTCTTAAAGAATTGGCCAGCGGGAGGTTAAATGACTTGCCCAGTCATATAGCTCCTTGAGAGCAAAGACTATTTCGCTTTTCCATTTAACTTCAGTACTTAGCACAGTTTTTGGTACATAGTAATCACATAAATGCTTTTCAGATTCATCCCATTCCACGTACCAGAAGCAGGTCTTGAATTCCTGGTTCTGCAGCCAGCTCTTCATACACCACCACACATGGGCCCTCATAAATATTTTTTAAATTGGATTAAATGGAATTCCAGAGCTAAATCCACATGAATGTTTTAATATGTAATAATAATAATCTATTCCTTAATTCAAAGTACCAGTTCTTTAATAATAAGATTTCCAGTAAATAAGAGAAATTCTATTTATGTAGCCCTTAATGATTTATAATTTCTTTACATGTTTAACTTCTTTTATTTCTATCCCCACAAAAGCCTTAAGAGGGGCAGCTAGGTGTCTCAGTCAATAGAGAGTCAGGCATGGAGGCAGAAGGTCCTGGGTTTGAATCTGTCCTGGGATACTTCCTAGGTGTGTTACCTGGGTGAGTCACTTAACCCCTATTACTTAGCCTTACTGCTTGTCTGCCTTGGAACCCATTCTTAGTATCAATTCTAAGACAAGAAGCAAGAGTTAAAAAAAAACAAAAAACTTAGGTGGTTAGTGATGTATTATCTACCCTCTTGCAAGGGTGGTCCAAAGAAACAAAATGACTTGCCCATGGACACTTAGCTAGTAAGTGGCAGAATTAGACCTAGACTCCTGGTCTTGTAATTCCCAATCCAAAGCTCTTTCCACCATACTATAGAGCAGTAGGGAAGAGGTTTGGGTTAAAGAGACCCTTAGGTAGTGCCACTCAAACAACATTATATAAAAGACCATTCCTTAGATCTTTTCATGAGGTCGATGGACCCTGGCACAATGGCATATATAAATTAGTACAGAGAAAGATTTTTTTTTTTTTTTTTTTTTGCTTTTGAAGCACCTCATTCACTGAGGTCACTCATGTGACCAGTGAGGTGTGCATCCCATATTTCAGCACAGGGCTATAAGGACATTTGATTGATTTTGTGACAAACATAGGCATATGAGGCACATTTTATTAGTGTGTGCACTCAGGAGAGTTCACTTATTTATTTTAAGGCAAACATTTATTGAATACTCCTCTAGAATGGACATCATTTTTATTCATCAAACTAAAGAAAGGAAAACTCAATTAAACTTAAGAATATTTGTGCATACCATAAAATACAAACTTTAAAACTAAAAGAGCTTATTGTGAAATTCAATTAAAAAGCAAAGCAACTCTTTGAGGCTTTAAGATATGGTTGGCTTGCAAGCCTACTTAGGGTAACAAATATTGGAACTTATACAATCTTACTAGAAATGCCTTCTAGTAGAGAAGATGGTAAAAATGTAAGATCCAGAGCCTGAGGATCTGGGTGGGATATCGACTCTACTTCTTATTACTTGTATGATATTGGTTAGCCAAGTTCATACATATTCCAAAGTTCCTGGGCTTCAGTTTCCTCTTCTGTAAAATAAGGGAAAAAATTAAGGAAAGTAAAAATAAAAAATAAGGAAACTAGATTAAATTTTTTTTCTTCCAATTCTGAATCTATGATCCCGTGAAATAAATATTATCTACCTCAAGATGTCCCCTGGGAATAGTATGAGAACATTTATTCCAGTTGTGCTGACTTTGTTTCAGACTTATTAGACCTCTTCTTGGGGACATCTTCAGAGCTTGTGGCAAATTCTCTGGAACCTCCTCATCAATAGATAAAAATGTCATCCACTGAAGCTGGATTTGTTCCTCTCAGCATTGTTATAAAGATAAAATAAGATAGGGGGCAGCTAAGTGGCTCAGTGGATAGAGAGTCAGGTCTGGAGACACGAGATCCTCGGGTTCAAACGTGGCCTCAGATTATTCCTACCTGTGTGACTCTGGGTGAGTCACTTAGCTCCCATTGCCTAACCCTTCCCTCATCTTTTCTACTTTGGAACCAACACATAGTATTGATTCTAAGGCAGAAGGTAAGGGTTATTTAAAAAAAGAGATAATATTTTAAAAATATTTTATAAACCCTAAAGTGCTATATAAATAATAAAATAGATTATATGTGATTTATAATATATAACATATACATTATAATATAAAGTGCTATATAAGTAATATATGTAGCAATATCATGTTTTATAATATAACAGTGCTACTTATCTGAGATGTGATATGACATATAATATAGCATAGCATAATATAATATGATATAATATAATATACTATATAAATGCTAGCTATTTTGGAAATAAATCATTTGATGTCATTTCTGGGAATGGAAGTGAGCAGTCCAGGTGCCATCATTTATTCTGGTCCAAAACAAGGTTATATTGTTCTAGAGCTGGAAGGGATCTCTAAGTGCCTTTAGTCCAATCCTCTCATTTCACATATGAAGAAGGTGAGGTGAGAGAAGTTAAGTGACTTCATTTAAAAGTCACACATTAAGTCACAGAGCTAGAACTACTGGTTTCAAACTCAGTTCATAGAATAGAAATCAGATTGATGGTCTTGCACAAACCAGAAATTAATGATAAAAAGGCACTTTTCAAATATGATACTAAAAATGTCTGGAGCTACACATAAAGCCTTGTACATTGGTCACATTGACCAGTTCCAATGTTATTCTCAGTCTGACATGAATTTGGTGTATTTGCTAAAAAGGAGCTCTTCTTCCTCTTAAAAATCCCTAGCCACTTCAGCATTTTATAGCCATAGAGACATATTTAGAATATGGCAATGACAGCCGTCATGGTAGAAGAGGGGTCTGTCCAATAAATCCAGTCCTTATGAGCTTAAGCAGAGTTCTCAGCCGATGCAATTCCTTTGTGAACTTTGGAGCAGGCTCAGACATTCTGTAACTAGTTCTGGTCTGTTAACAACATGATAAAGAATAGTTCTGTTGATTGGCTGTGTACCTGGAACTGGGGTGCAATCAAAAAGGCAATAGTTAACCAGGGTTTATTTCTTGGAACTGGGTTTTTCTGGACTTGCTGGCGTTGGAGAAGGGGGATGAGCAGCTGGATGGAGGAGGAGCATGAGGCCATTCAGCATGAAGCCAAGAACACAAACCCTTTTGTTGATTCTGTCTCTTTTTTTGCTTTTTTACTTTTAGTTGAAGGAGAATGGAGATTGAACGGCCCTGAGAGCATTGAGTCATTAAGAGAATGAGACACCAAGAGTGGAGACCATGTTTGGTGTACCTGCAAGTTCAATATCAAGCCTAAAGGAATGATCTTTGACACCCTTTGAATAGTAAAATCCCTTTGTAAAAGCTAATGGATGTTAATTGGTTACATGGAACTGCATGCTAATCACTGTCAATTAAAATTACAGGGAACAGCTGTTAGTATTAGAGAAAGACTCTCTAAAAAAATACAGACACTAATGTACTATTGGTGGAATTGTGAACTGGTCCAACCATGCTGAAGAACAATTCTGAACCATGCCCAAAGGATTATTAAACTATGCATAACCCTCTGACCCGGAAATATCTCTATTAGGTCTATATAACAGAGATTAAAGGGAAATATATACATATGCACATATACAAAAAATATTTATAGCAGCTCTTTTTGTGGTGGCAGAGAACTGGAAACTGAGGGGAGGTTTCCATCAATAGGGGAATATGAATAAGTTGTGGTATATAATTGCAGTAGAATAATATTGTGACATAAGAAATGACATAGGGGTAGTTTCAGAAAAATCTGGGAAGATTTAAATGAGCTGATACAAAGTGAAATGAGCAGAACCTGGAGAACATTGTACACTCTAAGAGCAATGTTATAATGATAATCAACCAACAAAGATTTAGCTATTCTGATCAATACAATGATCCTTGACAATGTCACAGGACCCATGATGAAAAATGTTATCTACCTTCTGAGAGAAAACAGATGGACTCTGTGATTCAAGATTTTCTTTATTTCCTTATTTTCCTTTTTTTTAAAACCTGGGTAATGTATAAATAAGTTTTGCATGACTTCACATTTGTAATGGATATGTTGTTTGCCTCTTCAAGGGATGGTAGATGGACTGAGGAAGAGATAATTTGAAACAGAATCTAAAAATTAAAGAAAAAGGAAAGATTCCCTGACCACTTAGGTCTAGAACGTTAAAATACAGATGAAGCCCACCTTGCTCTTTTTATTGCATTAGTGTTTATAAAAAACTTTACATATATTTTCTTATTTGATTTTCACTGCAGAAAAATATTAAACCCATTTTACAAACCAAAAAAATTCCATAAATTTACTCAGAAAGTTGAAACCATTTTCCAATGCTCACATAGCTAACGTGTCAAAAACTCAGATATGCCTTGGCTAAAAGTTCAATGTTCATTCATTTAGCACACTTATATTAGGCACCTACTATGTGTAAGGTACTGGGTTAGGTTACAAAGAAAAAAAAAGCAATTCTTGTTTTCAATCAGCTAAATATACTTATTTTTACGACACATTGTCCTTTGAAAATCTGTTTCAACAGTGAAAAACAGCAAAGGCACCCTGTCCACTTAATAGATGAGGACCCGAGCCCCAGAGGGGCTAACTGGCTTTCTCAAAACAGACAAGGATTGAGAACTGGGTCTTCTGAACCCAAATCCTCCATGTGGCCTCCGGACTTTTTCTGCTGTTCCTGATTGTGTCCCTGGTTTCTTGATCTCCACCAAAAAAATCCTTTTCATAAGGAAGTTAATTCTGAAGCATGTTTGTGCCAAGAGGTGAATGTTATTAAGTGACTGAGCCGCGTCTGTTGATGTTTTTCTCCAGGGAAGCTCAAAAATATGCTTTTGATACCCAGAGAAGGTTTTGACCTTTTCCCTACTCTATGAACGCCCCAAGAAGTTAATACTACTATAAACCCTAAACTTGAGGAGAATGCTGTTCCCATGGCAGAGAGAAAACTTAAGTCAATTTAGAGGAAAATTGACTGCAGGAGTTAAAGGGACCCCAATTAAGATTGCATTAGGGGAAGCTATTCAAGTTAAGGCTGCATTAGTTCTAGCCAATGTAGCTTAAGCCAAAGGAATGAAGCCCTCCTGGGGCCTTGCTGAGGGGGCCTGTGGGGAAGTTTAAAAGCTGCATTAGTTTTGGCCCTTTCCAATGAGCACGCAGAGAAGGGCCCACTCATTATTGACTTGCCCACATGACTAAAAAAGTCACAGGAATGGGCTAATTTTGAAAAAGAGTCTTTCTGCTCCCCAAGGAAGGAACCTGCAGCCACAGAGAGGCTGTGTGATTGACCCAGTGACACACAGTGCAAGCAATAGTACAAGGCAAAGCTGGGGTTGGAATTCTGCTCAGATTTTCTTGCTCTGTCTTTGCATGACTTAGCCATGTGACACCCTGCCAAAACCCCTGTGATTACTGAATCTTTCAGCATTTAGCTTAGGATAAGACCACAGGCCTCTTGGCATCTGGCTCCATTTTAATAAAAAGCCTTCCGTTGTTCTAGGCTCCTGCTGCTTTGGCCCTGAGGCTCAACAGCAATTTGGGTGGGCTCAGGGCTTCCTGGTTCAGCATATCAACAATCAATAAAAGCCAGCAGAAAATTAGGACTCAGGAGACTTGGTCTTCCTCTCCTGACTCTGAAAATAATTGGTTGGAGGCCTTTGGAAAGTTAGTCCCTTCTTCTGGGTCTTAGAGTTTTTGTAAAACGAGGGGGCTTCAGCGGCCATGGAATATTGGTAAAAACGTGGTTTTTGATTTAGAAGACCAGGGTCTGATGCTCACCTCTGGTACTATTTGTGTGAGCTTCAGTTAAGTCATTTAAACTCTCTAAACTTAATGAGATCATCAATAAAATTAGTGGGGTTGGTCTAGCTAGCTCAGTGGTTCCCAAACTTTTTTGGCCTGCCACCCCCTTTCCAGAAAAAATATTACTTAGCATCCCTGGAAATTATTTTTTTTTAAATTTTAATAGCAATTAATAGGAAAGATAAATGCACCTGTGGCCATCACCCCCCCCCCCCCCATCACTGCAGCACCCACCAGGGGTTGGTGGCGCCCACTTTGGGAATCACTGATCTAGCTGGTCCCAAAGGCCTCTACTAACTCTCCTATTTTTTGACATCATTTTTTTTTTAAACTCTGACCTTCCATCCTAGAATCAATATTGTATGCTGAAAAGGATAGGAATTGGGTTAAATGACTTGTCCCAGATCATACAGCTAGGAAGTGGTCGGGGTCAGATTTAAACCCTGGAACTCTCATCTCTAGACCTGGCTCTCTAGCCAAAATGAGTCACCTAACTGTTCCCATTCTTTGACTTTCTAATTATATGACATGGAAAATAATCTAAACAGAGCTATGCGTCACAGGAAAGCTGTGCCTTTAGGTTTAAAAGTTCTCTATCCTGGGGGCAGCTGGGTAGCTCAGTGGATTGAGAGCCAGACCTAGACGGGAGGTCCTAGGTTCAAATCTGGCCTCAGACACTTCCCAGCTGTGTGACCCTGGGCAAGTCACTTGACCCCCATTGCCTACCCTTACCACTCTTCCACCTATAAGTCAATACACAGAAGTTAAGAGTTTAAAATAAAATAAAAAAAAAAGTTCTCTATTCCAAATACTTTTGATGTCATAGAAAGAGCTCTATGTTTAGAGAGCCAAGGTCATAGTATTACAAAAATGAAAAGGACCTCAGGGGAGATCTAGTTCAATCCTTTCATTTTACAGATGAAGAAACAGAGACTTAGGGAGGGTGATGAGTAAACTCTTCCCCATTGAATTCTGAAGCTCCTTGAGAGCAGGGTCTGGTCTTGGCTTTTCTTTGTATCTCCAGGACTCAGTACAGTGCCCAGAACCTAAATGTTGTTCATTTGTTACAATCACACCCAACTCTTCATCCCATTTAGGGTTTTCTTGGCAGATATACTGGTGTGGTTCACCATTGCTTCCTCCAGCTCATTTGACAGATGAAGAACTAATGGAATGATACAAGACATTTCTGAGGGACTTATGTGAAAGAACGCTATCCACATCCAGAAAGAACCATGGGAGCAGAAACACAGAAAAAAAACAATTGCTTGAACAATGGGTTGGTGGGAACATGATTGGGGATGTAGACTCTAAGAGATCACCATAATGGAAATATTAATAATATGGAAATAGGTCTTGATCAATGACACATGTAAAACCCAGTGGAATTGTGTATTGGCTATGGGAAGGAGATGCGAGGAGGGGAGGGAAAGAGCATGAATCATGTAAACACGGGAAAATTTTCTTAATTAATCAGTTAAAAAAAAACAAAAGAACTAAAGCAATCAGAATTAAGTGGCTTGCCCAGGGTCACACAGCTCAGAAGTGTCTGAGGCCAGATTTGAACTCATGAAGATGAATTTTCCTGATTCCAAACCCGGTTCTCTCTCTTCTATACCACCTAGTTGAAGCACCTAAACAATAAGGGTTTAATAAATGTTTTCTGTCTTGCCAAAACTCACCTAGGCAGTATACATCAGAAACAGTATTTGAACTTGGGCTCTTCCATACTGTAATAGGATATTTGCTAATTAAGAATTAATTAAGAGTTCAGTAGGAAATAGAGTTTAAGTAATGTAAGTTATTTTATAGATACATAAAAGGGTTAAGTTGGGTTTCTTTAAATGGACTCTTAGAGATGGATTGTGAGTAAGAGAATTTTCCCAGAGTGCCTTGAGAGACAGTTACCCAACTGATTTTGTACTCTTTGGGGCTGATCCTGTCATGATAGGAGGTCTCAAGAGTGGCTCAGCTAGACTAGGAAATTCTCAGTAGCTTTCTGCATCAAAAATGTTTGCTGACTTGTCAAAAGTCACGTAGGTAGTAGTCATCAGAATCAGAACTTGAGCTCTTCCATACCACACTCAGCAGTGTTTCCATTCTACCATCCTGACATCCAAAGAAAATCTGCCTTCTGGTCTTGACCCCATTATTTAAAAGCCAGGTGACTTTGGGCAAATCTCTCAACATTTCTGAGACAAAGTTATCTTACCTATTAAAGAAAGGGATTGCATTGGATGACTTCTAAGGTCCCTTCTAGTCTTAAAATATATAGCTACAACCAGCTCCAAATATGTGTCTGTAAAATATTGTGCTAGGCCCTGAAAGGGATAGAGATATAACTATAAATGAATGAAATTGACACTAGAAAGTATGTTTATAAAGAAATGAGAATGCTTTTTTCTTTTTCTCTTTTAAATGTAATATCTGAAATCGTTTTATAGCAATTCTGAAATGAAATTTGTGATATAAGTTGAGCACATGCCATCTTTCTGGAATGAATATAACAATCTCTTAAGTGACTTACTTTGAGAGTTCGATGGGATCTGTGAGCTCTACAATATGAGAATGCCCTCCAGTCTGCCCTTGTCTGCCCATCCTTTGCCAAACTTGTCCATGTCCTTCCATTAATCTGACATATGGACTTGAACTAGTATTTTGGGAATCCTTGAGTCCTCATCGAGTTGTGTGGATTTCAGTGGATCATGTAGGCTTTCCATTGGCTTTCCCTCCATTCCTCTTCATGACTAGTCTTCCCCCCTCACCCCCCAGTTATACATTTCTCTGGTTTAAAAAAACAAACAGACTAATTCCCAAGAAATAACAATGAACAATCGCCCATTTAGACCTGAAGAGGGACATTAATAAGCTGGATAATAATAAGAATTCAGAGTAACTTAGAAAGACTTTCATAGACTGATGTAGAACGACATAGACAGGACCAGGACAATCATATAATATTGTTAAGGAAAACAACATTCAAAGAAACCCTGATTAATATAGTGGCCAGCTTTGACTTCAGATGACTGCTGGTGAAAAAGGTGATATATTATGTGCGCAGAATGAAGCTTATAATTCAAAACCAGTCAATATGTTAATTTGTGTTTTTTAAATTTAATTTCTTTTTTGTAAGGAAAGATTCTATGTCAAGGAGAACAGGATAGTGGCAACATCCAAAAAAAAAAAAAAAGTCCAACCAGTCAACCTTTAATTAACCTTTTATTTTTGAGAAATAAGAGAATACTCAGGGAATATGGGATACCTGGGATACATGTCTTGAAGTACTTGAAAAATTGTTAAGAAGAAGGATTACCCTGCTTGGCCCTAGAGGATAAAACTAAGGACAATCAGTAAAAGTTTCAAAGAACTAGATTTAATCTTCAGGGCAAAAACAAATACAAACAAATAAACACATTTCCTAACACTTGAACTTTCATAAAGTAGAATGGATTGCCTTGAGAGATAGTATACCCTAAAGGCTACAGACAATAAATGTTTGTCCACTCATTGGGTTACTACTCTGTGTAGTAAAGAAGATTTTTGAGTATGGATTCAACTAGATGGGCACCGAGTTACCTCCTAGTTTGGAGAGTCTATAATTCCTTTAATATAAGAACTATGTACGTTAGGCTAAACAATGTGAAATAGATAATAAATGAATTTTGAGTCCAGGGGAAAGTGAGATTAGCGATTGCTTCTAATGAACATAGAGGAGGAAGGGGGAAAGCTTATGAAGGAAAGGGAAATTTTAAAAGATGGATGGGATTGAGTTAGCTCTAGAAGAGAAAGAAAAGGCATAACTTTCCAGGTGAGGGGGTTATCCATTCCCTTTCTTCTGTGTATTGACTTATAGGTGGAAGAGTGGTAAGGGTAGGCAATGGGGGTCAAGTGACTTGCCCAGGGTCACACAGCTGGGAAGTGTCTGAGGCCGGATTTGAACCTAGGACCTCCTGTCTCTAGGCATGGCTCTCAATCCACTGAGCTACCCAGCTGCCCCACCTCCCTTTCTTTTAAATTCTGTTTTCGTCCAAAACCTGGGGTCTGAGAAGTTGATTTTAAGAAATTATGCATTTTCATAATCACATTTCAATATAATTGATATCCTTTGTGATCCTATATATTTTATTTTATGCATTGAAAAGCATTATTCTGAGAAGGGGTCCCTAGACTTCACCAGATTGCCAAAGGTGTTCCTGACACAAGAATAGTTCAGAACCCTTGACCTACAGTCCAGACAGAGAGAAAAAGAATTCACTAGATGCAGGAAAGAAAGACTGGTGATATGGAAGAAGCTGAAACCACTTTACAAAAACTGGAATGAGCTGCTTTTAGGGATCGGATCAGCAATTGCTAAGAGGGTGACCCAGTGACCATAGCAGCAAGGCTGCCATTAACCAGTTTGGATCTGCTAACTTCTCAGAAGTTGGCCAGTTACATTCTCTGGATGCCAGGCCACCAGGCAGAGTATTTTTGTTTGTTTCTTCTGGGTTAATGAAGACAAGGGTAAATCCTCTTGAGACTTCCAAAATAACAAAAAAGTTATCCATGCTGAGATGACCCAACCAGTCCCTGGTTAACTGTTCTTTTATTTTCTGGTATTGACCAAGCACTAGAATTTGAGTCAGAGGGCATGGATTGAAATGCAAGCTCAGCTACTTACTTCCCTTTGAGATGCCATTTTCCCTCTCTAGGCTTTAGTTTCCTCATCTGCTAAATGAAGACATTGGACTAGATAATCTTGAAGGTTTCCTCCAGATCTAATATCTACAATCCTATGAATTACAGCATGAGAAGAAAGCATTGTCTACATTCAACATGTCCAGAATTATTATGTTCTCTAGAATATTCCTTTCTTCAAGAATTTACTGAAAATCTATTCATGTCACAAAGGAAGTAAGTGGCATTGGGGAGGTAGTGCACAGAGCATTGGGCCTGGAGATGGGGAGATAGGAGTTCAAAAGTAGCCTCAGACATTTCCCAGCTAAGTATCTGTGAAGGAGTTACTTAAACTCAATCTGCCTCAGTTTCCTTAACTGTAAAATGGGGACAATACCACCTACTCTCACAGGTTTGTTGTGATAATTAACTGATATAATAATTGTAAAAGTGTTTAGCAGATAATAGGTGTTTAATTAAGCATGTTCCTTTCACCCTTCTCCATAGGATTGCAGCATAGTAGAAAGAGTCCTGGAATTGAGGTTGGAAGAGGTAGTTAGGATTGAGTCCTTTTAGAAATGATGTTTATCATGTAAAAACCCAAGTGGAATTGCTTGTTGGCTACGAAAAGGGGGAGGGAGGAGGGGAGGGAAAGAACATGAATCATGTAACCATGGAAAAATAGTCTAAATTAATTAATTAAACAAAATTTTTCAAAAAACAAATGATGTTTATAAATTAGAGGGCCCAGAGAAAGGTTATCAGAAATGGTGAAGACTCACTGTCTTGCTATATGGGGGTGAATGAAGGAATGAAAATGTTTAGCCTGAAGGGAAGACTTAGTAAGGAAGACAGGATGGATGTCTTTAAGTATCGGAAGGGATGCCACATGAAGGAGGGGGAATAACTTGCTTTGCCTGGACTCACAGGGCAGAACTATGGTGGCACCTTTTATCTCTGTCCTTCCTGCAGTGTTCTTTTTAGCCCATGGAAAAAATCAAAGGGTAAAGAGCTTTAAGGTAAAATCCATAGCTTTCCTTCTGTGTCTTCACTTGGATTAGTCAAGTCATCAAGCATTCGTTCATTTATTTATTTATTCATTCATTCATTCATCTATTTATTTATTTATTTATTTGTTCATTTATTCATTTATTTATTTATTTTTAAGCTGTTCATTCATTCATTCATTCATTTAATTACTTACTTATTCACTTATCTATGTATTTATTTATTTATGTGGTCAGTCATTTTTGTTTGTTTATTCATTCATTCATTCATTTATTTATCTATCTATTTATCTATTCATTCATTCTCTTATTTATTTATTCATCTGCTCCGTCCACACATTTATTTATTTATTTAGTCATTCATTCATTCATTTGATAAATTTTAGTTCATTTTTGAGGTAGATGTTAAACATATACAAGTGAGCATATAATGTAGGTTACATATCGGTGTATGTTATATACATGTATATATACATGTAGGTTACATGTACATCCAGACATATTTATTTGAAAAGAGAAGAAGGAATTCTCAATGAGGAGAGTCAGAATATGAGATGCCTAGTTGTTCAGATTTGGAGAAAGCTGGGCATTCTTTTTTTTTTTTTTCACTCTTAACCTCTATATCAGAATCAATAATATATATTGGTTCCAAGCTATAAGTTCTAGGTCATAAGAATGGTAAGGGTAGGTGATGGGGTTAAGTGATTTGCCCAGGGTCATACAGTTAGGAAGTGCCTCGGGCCAGACCAAAGACATCTGGACCATCTACTGACCTATCTACTGACCCACCTAGTTGCCCCCAAAGCTAGATATGCTGAAAGATGAAGGTGAAGAAGGCTGGCATTCTAAACATGGGAAATAGCATTTTCAAGGAAAAGTGACCAGAGTATGCAATGCCTAAGATAGGGAACAAGAGCAGGCAGCCAGTTGGGTTGTACCCTAAAGTTTGGGAAGGGTCATAAAGTCCAATCATCCTCCAAAGGTAGGCAGGAGATGAATTGTGTTGGGCTTTAAATACCAAGCAGAGAAGTGTGTATTTTATTCTAGAGGCAATAGGAAGACACTAAAATTTCTTGTCTGAGGTAGTTAAATAGCCAGATCTGTGGTTCAGGAATATCATTTTGGCAGTTCTGAAAAAGATGGATTAGGGAGAAGCAACTGGAAACCATAAATCGAATTTGGAGGCTCTTGAAAAGCTCTAGGAGATAAGTGAGTAGAAAGAAGTGGGCAGATATGAAATATGTTGTGGAACTAGGAACATATTACATTATAGCACTAAAAGGCACCTTAATGGTTACATATTCCAACTTTATTTTAGAGAAAAGTTAGGACCAGAGGTGGAAAATCATTCAATCATATATCTAGAGCTGAAAGAGACATCAAAAGCCATTTAGTTCAATCCTCTTATTTTGTAAATTTAAAAAAAAAAAGCCCTTAGAAATAAACTATGTCCAGGGTCATACAGGTAAGCTTAAATGGAAAATTAATCTAGGTCTTCTATCTCAAAAGCTGGGGCTCTTTCTACTATTCCATATTATCTTCAAATGAGTTGCCCAAAGTCACACAGGTAATTTGTGGCAAAGCCAAAATTCTAACCCCAGGTCCTGGTAATAAATATTTCTATCCCAAATGTCTATTTCCCCCCATTTCTTAAATTATGAACTTTAAAAACTCTAAGTAAGCTGAGCATTTCCATATATATTATAGAACAGAAAATTATAAATGAAATTGAGAATCTTCATTACAGAATGCTTATTTTTCTTTTTAAGTATAAAATAAATAAAACTCGGAACTTCCAAAGTCGTCCCATCCCCTAATACAGCATTGTTTCTGCTGTGGTAGAGGCAGTGACCTGACCAGAGCTGAGACACATGCATGGCATACATGGGATATCTTCCTAACCCAAAAAACCTAAAGAAAGAAAAAATAGAGTATGCCTCTGCAGTTGCCCTAACATTTCTTTTGTTGTCTTAGGGAAAAAGTTGTCCTGTTAATATCTACTTGTTTTATCCTCTTCTAGTATGTAGCTTGTTAACTACAACCTATAAAGTATAGTTTATTCAGTGGAACGGGACTCTGAAAGAACTTTCATAATTTCTTGGCACCTGAATATTTCAGTTTTATTTCTATAAAATCCCTTCTTCTATTTAAAAAAATCCATTATATAAAATTTTATAGTTGCCAAACACACACAGAAAGAGGAAATTATCTAATTTACAAAAGCATTCCCCAGTTTAAAGAGGAGTTACTATGAAATTTAATAGACTACTTAATGATGATGACGATGTTCATAAAGTGCTTAAAAATTTGCAAAGAACTTTATATTATCTTTTGACATTCACAATAACCCTAAGGTAGATGCTATTATTAGGGAAGTCATGTAGCACAGGGAATAGAGGACCAGGACTGAGAATCAGGAAGCCCCAGGACTGAGAATCAGGAAGCCCTGAGTTCAAATTTGACTTCAAGATACTTCTTAGTTATGTGATCCTGGGTAAGTCACTTAAGCCTGTTTATTTATTTATTTATTTGTTTATTTATTTTTTAGAATATTTTTTTCCATGGTTACATGATTCATGTTTTTTCCTTCCCCTGACCCCTCCCCCCCAATAGCTGATGCACAATTCCACTGGGTTTTACATGTAGCATTGATCATGTATCTTGATCAAGACCTATTTCTGTATTATTGATAGTTGCACTGGGATAGTCATTTAGAGTCTACATCCCAAATCATATCCCCATCATATCATGTGATCAAATAAATGTTTTTTTCTGTGTTTCTGTTTCCACAGTTCTTCCTCTGAATGTGGATAGTGTTCTTTCTCATAAATCCCTCAGAATTGTCCTGGATCATTGCATTGTTGCTAATATAGAAGTCCATTACATTCAATTGTGCCACAGTGTATCTGTCTCTGCATATAAGGTTCTCTTGGTTCTGCTCCTTTCACTCTGCATCAATTTCTGGAGGTCTTTCCAGTTCACATGGAATTCCACCAGTTCATTATTCCTTTGAATACAATAGTATTCCATCACCAACAGATACCACAATTTGTTTAGCCATTCCCCAATCAAAGGGCATCCCCTCATTTTCCAATTTTTTGCCACCACAAAAAGCATGGCTATAAATATTTTTGTACAATTCTTTTTCCCTATGATTTCTTTGGGGGTATAAGCCCAGCAGTGGTATGGCTAGATCAAAGGGCATACAATCTTTTAAAGCCCTTTGGACTTAAGCCTGTTTAGCTCACTTTCTTCATCTATAAGATGAGCTAGAGAAGAAAATGGAAAACTACTCCAGTATCTCTTCTAAGAAAATCCCAAATAGGTTCATGAAGACTTGGATGTAACTGAAATGAGTGAATAATAACAAAAAATTCTATTATTAATAATTTCCATTTTATAGAAAGGGCAACCAAGGCTGGAAGAAGATATGACTTATCCAGGGTTACACAACAAAGTAAGTGCCCAGAGCAAGATTTAAATTCAAGTCCTTCAGCCAGCAAGTTCAGCTGTGCCCCCAAGCCTATATGATGGGTCCTAAACATGCTTTCTAGTTTCATTTCTTCCCCTTTCTGAGTGATATCAAGCAATTCACTTTTCTTTTCTAATTCTCATGGCCAAAAAATGGGACTTCTGCACCAGATGATGAAGAAGGTTCCTTCCAGTTCTTTTTTGGTTTGTTTGCATTACCTTATAGTTTAGAATTAATACTGTGTATTACATGTATATTCAGAAATGTTTATTTGAAAAGGAGAAGGAATTCACTATGAAGAGAATCAGAATATTAGATGTCTAGTTGCTCAGTTTTGGATAAAGCTAGGCATTTTTTTTTTAACCTTTACCACCTTAGAATCAACAATATGTATTGGTTCTAAGTTATAAGGCCAATAAATGCCAGGCAATGGGGATTAAGTGACTTGCCCAAGGTCACATAACTAGGAAGTATCTGAGGCCAAATTTGAACCCAGGACCTCCTATCTCTGGCCCTGGCTCTCTATCCATTTAGTCACCTAGCTGTCCCTTCCCTCCAGGTCTAATATCCCCACTTAAGAGAATGAGAAAAAATATTAGAAAAAAAGTCAGTGAATAAATAATGAATGCAGAAAGCATTTATTAGTGCTTACTATATGGAAAACATCCTTCCAGTCATAGGAGACTCAAAAAAGAAAAGTAAGACAGTTCCTACAATAGGGAGCTCCCATTCAAATGGGGGTGGTAACACACGTGGAAAGTTTTAGACAAGTCAGATGGAAAGGTCCCATGGTGTAGTAGCAAAAGATTATATCTCATCTTTATTGTTATTTCCAGTGACAAAATCATACCAGTTTCTAATCTTGAACCATTTGATGGTGCAAAGGGCTTTGGTCACAAGAACTTTCTTTTTTGGGCCTCCAATAATTATGACTAGCACCTATGAAAGTAGTTGCTGGGCTGTGTCTACGCAGAGATTGCTCTAAGGATGATGCTGAAGGCACTGGATCTTGAGAACTTTAACACTTGGCTTCAGAGAATTCTGGATTGTCTTCATCAAAGTCTGAGAAATGATGGTGGTCAAAGTGGTGTGGGTAGTTTGATTTGCCTTCTGGGTGCTGCCTTTATCCTCGATAGCAGGCTGCCTTGCTTCTTAAGAAGCTAAGCTTACTTCCCTAACCCGTGAGAGGCAATTTTTTAGTAGTTGGTGAGGATGGCTGGCCCCTTCTTCAGACGAAGTGGTTCCCCAGGTGATGGCTATTCTGGACCAGAATGGAAGAGGGACCTCCCAGTAGTCTGGGAGGCTGCTGCTACTCCCAGGACTTCAGTGCTTATCTTTCTGTTGGTAGTAGCTGGTCAGCCATTGTCAATGATGATGATGATGAAGATGGGTCCTTTCTCCAGTTTGATTCTTCCTCTCAGCAATAACTATAGGGTCTTGGCTGGAAGCAGGGCAGGTGGCTTGAGAGATACTGATCTTCTCATGTCTTTTGGGCTCTATGTCCTAGGCTATCTTCATTAGAATCAGAGGGGACAGGACAACTTTCTGGCTCAGTGCATTGAGAGCCAGGTCTAGAGACGGGAGGTACTGGGTTCAAATGTGACCTCAGATACTTCCTAGCTGTGTGTCCCTGAACAAATCACTTAATCTCCATTGCCTAGCCCTTACCACTCTTCTTCTGCTTTGGAACTAATACACAGTATTGATTCTAGGATGGAAGGTAAGAGTTGAAAAAAAGTAGAAAAAGAATTTGAGGGAAATAAATCACTTAACCCCCCATTGCCTAGCCCTTACCACTCTTCTGCTTTAGAACCAATATACAGTATTGATTCTAGGATGGAAGGTAAGAGTTGAAAAAAATGTAGAAAAAAGAATTTGAGGGAAATAAGGGTCAAGAGAGTAACACTGGTTTGACTTTCCTGGCACAGGCTGCCTCCTCTCTCTCCCTGAGGGAGCAATGCTATTTTAGGGAGACTGGCTTGCCTAGCTTATGTGCGTGGTGGTTGGCAGGTGAAACGAGTTAATCATGATTACATCATTCCTTAATTGAAAATCCAGGATTAGAGCCCTTGTCTCTTCATTCCCATTTCTTTTAGACTCCCTGACAATATCAGAGTCTCAGAAGGGATTTCAAAGGTCATCTAACCAAATCCATAGTTGAACCCATAACTCCTTACCTGAACATTAATCCCTCCTAAGAGATCATCCAGCTTGAAGACCTTGAGTGCCTCCTATGTCTGCCCACTCCACTTTTCAGTAGCTCTGATTGTCAGGAAGATGGAGTTAAGTAGTAAAGGAACCACCCAGAAGGGAAGTGTGGGCACATACCTTCAACCTTTTATCTCTGTAATGTGATGTTGATGCATTTATTTCCATTTGGCTTCCCCCCCCCCCCAGTAGCCTAGATGGTAGGGGGTGATTGGACTGATTGATATTGTATTCCTATTTATTTTTATTAACATTTTTAATAAATCATAAAACTAAGGATCAGAGAAGTCTGTCTTTCTAAAAGTCACGCGGTTGCCCAGGGATTTTGGATTAGAGTTTTAGAGCTGGAAGAAGAAATGTAAAAGAAGCCTTTTACACTAACTCTCTCATTTTACAAAAGTGGAAACCAAAGCCAAGAGAAGAAAAATGATTTGTGCAGGGTCACACATAAAGTAAGTGGCAGATCCAGGATTTAAACCCAGATCCTCTCTCTCTAAATAGATTTTTTTCACTGTTATCAACATTTCCCATGTGTTAATACCTAGGTGTTACTAACATTTCTATTTTATTGCTATAGAATCTGAAGTAGAGAGAAGTTAAGTGACTTATCTAGGGCTAATAAAGTTGCTATTATACTCCTAATCTTACAGATGAGGTGAAGTGACTTACCCAGAATCATAGCTATTAAATGTCTGAAGCCAGACTTGAACTCCTTTCAACTGAGTCCCAGTCTGACTACTATTTACTGGTCACCTAGCTGCCTTGGATAGGGACTTTTTGAGGGCAAAGACTGTCTTTCTTTTTGCCTAGATTTGTATCCTCATAACTTGACACATAATGAGCTCCTCACAGACCTGGTCCATGTCTTACATTTCTTTATAGATCCTATTGTGCCTAGCATAGTGTGAGGCTCAGTGTAGACATTCAAAAAAGGCTGGATTTCTGAAATGCTATTCCCCTCTCCAGATTCAGTGCTCCCTATTCCCAAGAGTTGGCTTTCCTTCCCTCATTTACATTGCAAACCTATTCATTACTAATATTATTCTACATTTATTGAGTTCCAACAATATGTCAAGTATGATTCAGAACACGGAATGAGACATGGCCCCTGCCCAGTGGGCTCAACAGCCTAAAATGATGTGAGATCTAAGAAGTGGTAGGAAATAGGGAAATTGCCCAGGGAATTTGCAGTGCATACTAATGGCCTCTTGCTCTGTCAAAATGAAAATGAAATGATGGGGAGGACACCCGTACTTGCTCTTCCTTTGCAGAGGTACATTATGTGGATTGAATTCCTCCTTTGGCTGCTAATGATAACCAAATACAGAGAGCTTGCTTGTTAAACTTATGTAATTTTTCAATCCTTTTTATTAGCAAATTGAGAGCATGTAAAAATGGCTAAATTCATTGGAGGTAATCAGGACACTGAAAAGAAGGCTGGTTATTTATTTATGAATTTATCTTGAGATACCATATCCTAGTATGGTATATAATGGGATGAGATTTAGATTTGAAGCCAGAAGGAGCTGGGTTCAAATCCTACCTTTTATTCATTAACACTTTATGGACATAGACAAGCCATTTAAACCCCCTGAGTCTCAGTTTCCTCCTACGTAAAATGGGTATAGTAATACCTACACTAAGTACCTATGTTACAGGATAGGTATAAGACTCCATGCATACCAAGTGCTTATCAAGCTTTAGTGTCATACAGGTATCAGCTATTATTATCTGAAGTGAGGGTTTCTGCTTTAAAAGAACCTAAAATAGGAGCAGCTAGAATGGATCAAGTGCCAGGCTTGGGAGTTAGGGGAACCTGGGTTCAAATTTGACCTCAAGTATTTCTTGGCTGTGTGACCCTAGGCAAGTTACCTAACCCCAACTGCCTTTCCATTATTGCTCTTTTGCTTTAGAATCAATACATGGTATCAATTATAAGACAGAAGGTAAGGGTTAAAGAAGAAAGGAAGTTAGAATTATGAAAAGATGTACATTTCCATCACAAGACTTCTTTTGTTCATGTGGAATCAAACACATATTTGGCTTTCCCTCAGCTTCGATTTGACTGAAAAAATATGCTCTATGAGGCACAGTAGTGTGAAGAGTGAATCAAACTTTCTTTGTCTATCAATCAGCAATTTTTAAGTTAACCAAAAACTTAAACACCCCTATTTAACACCAAGTAAGAGAGTTCACAAGTCACTTACGAAGCCCACCCTCTGGGCAGTGCTAAGCAAACTGAAAGACTGCAAAATCGGTTCCTGTAAAGTGGAGGAAGGAACAGGAAGTGATGTGGAAAAAAGGACTATAAAAAGTCCTGAAATTCCTGTACTAAGAACAAAAAGAGCCTGATTTAACCAATGTTAGGGATGGCGGTGGGAGAGAGAGAGTCTATGAGGTGAGATGCTCTCTTCTAGCTTTCTCCTTCCTCTGAATATATACTGGGAGACTTCGAGGGAGTATCACCCTGAAACTGGGTGACCTGGATGGTGGTGCTGCCCCACAGGAGTTGGGGATGAGGCTTCCCTATGAGAGGAGGTATGGGGGACCCCAATCTGATTCTAAATGAGGGCAGGGTTCATGCAAGCCTCCCTTGAGGTCAGCCAACTTCACAGTGGGTAGTCTGGCTTCAAGATGGAGGCAGCCAGACCAAGCTGTGATTCCCCTCCCCTTCATCTCTCAGGCACTCTAGAACTCTATCTGACTAATGAATGGCTTTTATTAATATCAGTATAGGGATTGGGGAAAGGGGTGAAGGGCAGAGGGATTTTGGGGTGTCCTCTTCTCTATTTCTGTGGGGTCCGTCACTCGGGTGGGAACCTTTGGGGTTCCCACTCCTAAGTGTCTCCCCCCGCCCCTTCTCCTTCTGTTTCTGTTTCTGTCCTTTTCTATAATTGTAAGTTAGACCAGAAAGGGTCTCTCAGCAAGGTTGGGTAATGGGAGAAGGAGCCTAAGAGATCACTCCCAAAATGGAGTCCCAAAGCTTAGCAGACTCATTGGTTAAAGTCTTGCTGGGTGAGATGCAATGGGATGCCTTTGACCAGGGAATCGGGGTATCAATGTCCAAAGAAAGATCCTCAGGAAGCCCTCAGGACTGGATTCGAGCTGAGATGTCCTCCTCCTCTCAGTCCTCCACCGGAAGCCCTTCTCCTCCTTTTTCCTCTGGAGAATTACCCAGAATTCCCTCTGGTCCCAACTGTCAGTAACTGTCACCAACAGCCTCCTTCTGGCTCTTTTTGTCCCATCCCCCATCCTTACACTGTCCAGGGAGCTTCTCCTGGTGACTTGGCTTTTGGAGGTGACTTTGGACTTGACCTTTTTCTTGTACCTTGACTTTGGCTCTTGGACAACTTCTTGGAGAACTGCTCTGAGGCAAAGGTGGGGGTGGAAGCAGTAGAAAGGACTGAGGGTGCTTATTTTGAGTGATATTCTGGAACTTCTTCATGCTGTAGAGGGACTCGAGTTCTTAGAAGCTACACAAGAAGAGTATATACACTGGCTGGAGAAGCTTTGACTATTGGCCCACTGACAGCCTGTATTTGCTGTTTAAAGTCAAGTCTAGTGAATCACCAAAACAATAGCTGCCCAGGGAAAAATCTTTTGGCAGTGGTAACCTTGGAAACACATCTTCTAAAAAAAAAGTAATATTAATAACTACACATTCAGAAAGCTCTTCAGAGTTTACACAATATTTCCTTCTTCCAAATCCTTGTGGAATAAAGAATAGTAAGAATAATAGAAGTAGTCCCAGCACAGTGGGTCTAATAGCTTGAAATGATAGGAGAGCTAAGTGGTAAGAAATAGGAAATTTATATAGAGTTTTAAGATTTCCAAAACTCTTCACATTTACTGTCTCATTTGATTGTCACATCAACTCTGGAAGATAGGTATTATTATCATCCTTATCTTATAGCTGATGAAACTGAGGCTTAGAGGGGTTAACTGACTTTGGGTTGGCAAGTGGTGAGTGTTAGAACTAAGCCTGCTGATATCAGATGTGCCATTTTTCCTTCTATAATATAGTTCTGGTAAAGAGAAGATTTTGGCAAACAGTTGCTGATAAAACGTTTGGGAAAACTTTTTTAAAAAGTCATTGTATATATTCGCACATACATGTATTCATACACATTTATACAAATATATGTGTTTGTGTATATGTATTTTATACATATATATGTACATATATTTATATATATATGTATATATAAAGAAGAGGATCAAAGAAGGGATAGGACCCCTTTGGGGCAGTTGGAACCATACTCATGGACAATGGAGATTAAGCAGACTTTCTCAATTCTTTTCTTTTCTTTTTTTTTTTTTTTTTTTGGTCAAGGAGAATGATCTTTGGACTGGAAAGGAAGGAATGAAGATGGCCACTACTAAGTTGATTGTCAAGATAAGTAGAGAGCTAGATTAAGAGATACCCAAGTGCCCTTGAAGAGTTCAAGTCTCCAGGCCCAGATGCACTATATTCTAGGCAATTGAAAAACTGCCACCACAATTATTGTGACTGCTGAACTGCTTTTGGTGATATTTGAAAGGTATTAGGGAATCAGGAAGGTAACACTGAAGTGAAAAACTCCTGCTTTTCAAAAAAAGAAAAAAAAAGGAAAAAAAAAGAGAGAGAATGGAGTTTTCAAAACAAAGACCAGTGAGTTTGACTGATTCCTGGAACAATTCTAAAATGTATTAGTAAAAAGATGACTAATGAACATCTAGGAAGAGAAGCAGTAGTCAGAAAGAGCCAAGTACAGGGAAAGCCAGACTAACCTTGTTTCCTTTATTTGACAGGGTTATTAAACGAGCAGATCAGGAGAATGTTGTAACTATGCATAGGGTCATAGGATGACAGATTTAGAGAAGATCTTAAAGGTCATAAAGTCCAATGCCTTTGTTTTACAGATGAGAAAAATGACTAGCCTAAGATTTTAGCAAAGCATTTGATAATCTTTCATGATATTATTATGAAAATATAAAGATATTTGGCTAGAAAATAATTAAATTAAGTAGCTTAGGTACTTATAAGCTAGAAGGTGATCTTTAGCAGAATATTTTAGAAATATATGTTCTATTACATACAACCCTCCCCTCATTTTCTCAATGTCTTGGATAATGGGATAGATAATATGCTTATCAAAGAAGGCCAGTAATACAAAACTGAGAGAAGTGGATATCTGTAGTACTGTGTCAGGATTCAAAAATATCTTGACAGACTGAACTGGATAAACTGAATTCTGACAGATTAGATGTAAGGTTACAGTCAAGTTTAAAAAATGGGGGAGGCATGACTAGACAGAACTTAATTGGAAAGAAAGATATGGAGATTTTAGTGGATTACCAATTCAGTGAATCAACATTATGACGTGGTGGCTGGAAACCCAATGCAATTTTAGACTATAGGAAGAGAGGCATTCTCTTCAGTGGTTAAGATGGTGATGGCTTTATTTGCTTTGCTTTAATTTTTTTTTCAAATAAGTTATTATTGACATCTTCTGTTTCTTATATCATCATAGTTACTGCCCCTTCCCCTTCCACAGAATCATTCCATAAAACAAATGAGATTTTTAGAGAGAAAAAAAATTATCACAACTGATCAGTATACTGAAAAAATCTGAAAAAATATACATCTGCACACCTCTCCCTTCTGTGGACTGGGTGTGTACTCTCATACCTCTTCATTTGAGTCCTGTTGCATCTTTACAGTCTTGTTATATTTACTCTTGATTTTTGGTGAGCAGTTCCACTTACATTGTTGTATCTATTATGTATATTGTCTTCCATGCCAGATTGTCTAGAAAATGGCTTTCTGTTTTGGGCATCAAGTTTTAGGAAAGACATTGATAAACTACAAAGCACTGAAGGAGGAAAATGAGGGTAGTAAAAATCTATTTGAATATTTGTTTAAGGAAATAGGATGCTTAGCTTGAAGTGGACTTAGGGGTGATAGTTTATCTGGCTTCAAGTATTTGAAGAACTGCCCCATGAGAAATGGACTAGACTTGTTCTGTTTGACTTCAGAAGTCCTAAGGAAGAGCCTTTGGTAAAAGTGGTAAAGATGCAAATTTGATTTTAATGTGAGGAAAAATATCCTAATGAATGTTGTTTAGACATTTTAGGATATTCATGACCCTTTTTGGGGTTTTCTTTGCAAAGATACTGGAGTGGCTTTCCATTTCCTCCTCCAGCTCATTTGACAGATGAGGAAACTGAGGTAAATAGAGTAAAGTGATTTACCCAGGCTCACAAAGCTATGAAGGATCTGAGTCCAGATTAGAACTCAGGTCTTTTTGACTTGAGGTTCAGCACTCAATCCACTGTGCACTCTACCTGATCAATGAATTCTATTCTTCTTTTTTAAAATTTAAACCCTTACCTTCCATCTTAGAGTCAATACTGTGTATTGGTTCCCAAGGCAGAAGAGTGGTAAGGGCTAGGCAATGGGGGTTAAGTGACTTGCCCAGGGTCACACAGCTAGGAAGTGTCTGAGGCCAGATAATGAATTCTATTCTAATGAAGAGAGTTAACCAAATGTGGGAGGGACTGTCTTAGAAGACAATGAATTTACTCTTATTTGAGTTCTTTAAGCAAACATTTTTAAAATTATTTTTTTATTTTTACTTTTTCCAGATTGCTTGCCAATACAATTTTTAATAATTGTTTTCTGAATTTTGCAATCCATGTTCTTTCCCCCCTTCCCACTCCCCAAGAAGGCAGATAATATGATACAGGTTGTAAATATATTATCATATAATACATATTACCCTGTCTATCATGTTGTCAAACAAGCTACATATTACTTTTACTAGAGAAAAATTCATGGAGGAAATAATGTAAAGAATGGTATGTTTCCATTTGCATTCAGACCTTGCCTTCCTTCTATGGCGATGGATATCCTTTATTTCAGTCATGAGTCCCTTGGAGTTGTCCAGGATCCTCATCTTGTTGATAATAGTGAAGTCATTCAAAGTGGATCATCATCCATTACTGATGTGACTGTGCTGCTCACTTCACTTTATTTATAAGATCCTGGTGGAGATAATGAGAGGTTTCTCACTCAGGTGGAGGGGAGACCCTTTGGACATCCCTTCCAACATTGAGCTTAGTTGTCCTTTCATTCTGGGCTATGTAATGCAGGATTGCTATAAGTTCTCTTGCACTTGCAAATTCACCTGAGGTAATCCTGTCAGTTAGGGAAACTGGAATGTTGACCCAGCAAATCCCTGATCTTAGGACCAGACCAGACCATTGGAGCTGGCACTATAAATTCCCCTAGAGAACCACCCTGGGGGTTCTGATTTCCTTGATCTGACCCAGACATCCAGCTATCCCCTGGAACTCCCCCTTGGGCCCTGGGAGGTGGAACCTGGGAAATTAGTTTACTTAGCTAGGCAGGGACACCCCTAAACCAAATCATTACCCTCATTTGTCAATCAGATTGACCACTCTACATCAGGGCAGTGGAATTTATCCCTGGCTAAGGGGCTGGTTCCCTCAGCCTGATCTTACCTTCTGAGACCCTCTGCCAGCACTGGCCTTCACCCATAGCAACAGCTTTCCCAGACCCTAACCCTCTTCCCTCAGTTTACCTTTGTGTTCAATAAACCCCTTGGCCTTATTCAGAGCGCTTCAGTGATTCATTTATATCACCAACTAGGGCCAGGGACTGAGGAGAAGGAAGATAATTATCACTTGTTTCCTGAGAGGCTAAACCAGGCATCCATCTTGCTCAGGAAGTGAACTACATTCACTTCCTGTTGGCTTCCAGTTTCTCACAAGAAGGGAGGGGCTACTCACTCCTCCCCTTAAAGGAGCCTATAGACAGCAGGGAGACTGACTGGTCCTCTCTATTCAAGGACCTCACATCCCTGGCTGTGCCAAATCTAAATATAGTGAAGCTGTTAGCTCCCTGGCCCAGGAGACTCACAGGTACCACCAGCTATCCGATTACCAGCCTATTTAGCCCTTTATAACAGCTATTACTGTTCTCACACATTTGACGTGCTATTCTGTGCAGCGGAGGCTGCAGAACTTTGGGAGAAATGGGACTGGAGGGTAGAAGTTACCCGGGAGCCAGATCTTGCTTAATTTAAAGGAAGAACTTCCTGATGGTTTAAACTGTCCCACAATGGCAAGGACTGTCTCAGGGGGCCATTGGCATCCATTCATTCCCTAAAGACTCCAGTTCTAATTCTGCCTCTAATTAGCTCTGTGACCTGGGGCTAGGCAATTCTCTTTGGGTTTTTGTTTCCTCATTTATAAAACTAAAGACTTATAATACATTATCTCTAAGGTCTCTCACCCTTCTAATATTCTATGATCCTCAGTTCTTTACCTTTGAGGTCCCTTCCAGATCTAAATCTATGTCTACTACCTTGAAAAGGGAGGCAATATAGTAGAATCATGCTAACATATTCCTTATAGCAGTGAGATGGCATGATGGATAGAGTGCTGGACTTGCGTCCAGGAATATCTGCGTTCAAATCTGACCTCAGATGCTTACTAGCTGTGTAACACTGGACCACTTTTTATCTCAGTTTCCTCATCTGTAAAATGGGGATAAAAATAGTGCCTATCTTTCAGGGTTGTTAAGGGGATCAAATGAGATAATATTTGTAAAATATTTTATAAGCCTCATAGTTTTAAATAAATGCTAACTAGGGGCAGATAAGTGACTCAATGGATTGAGAGCCTGGCATAGAGACAGGAGGTTCTGGATTTAAATCTGAACTCAACACTTCCTAGGTATATAACCCTGGGCAAGTCATTTACCCCACATGGCCTAGCCCTTTATTGCTTTTCTGCCTTAGAACCAATACAATATAGCATTGATTTTAAGACCTATGGTGAGGGTTTTTTTTTTTTTAAATCCTAGCTATCATTATTGTTCTATAATGCAGGAAATTCTTTTATGGGGCCAATCACACTCCATAAAAGAAAATAACTAAATACAGTCAAAGCAGATATAAATAACACCATTGGCCTTTAAGGTAAGTGCTAGTCTTATTCCTCTATGTTTGCCTCATAAAACACAATTCTTTTTTACTCAGTGCTTGATGGAGATGGGAGTTAAGAGGTTAGCAAGGAATTAAATACTATTAAGTTGCCCCTGTCCTACTACTAACTCCAGTGAGTCTCTCAAAGATGCTCAGAAAGTTGGTTTTCCACTTTTTTCCCTAGACTACCTCTCTTGTCTCCAGCCATTTCTCTGATTGTTACTCATGCTGGAACACTCTCTCTCCTCTGCTCTGACAAGTGGCCTCCCTGAAGTCCTTTAAGTACCATCTAAAATCCCACAGGATTTACAGGAAGCCTTCCCTAACTCCTCCTTGTTCCACTGCTTTCCTTTTAATTTTTTTCCATTTATCCTGTAGATAGCATGCTTGGTCTCTATTTGTTTGTATGTTTTTTCCTCTGTTAGACTGTATTCTCCTTGAGGACAAGAACTGTCTTTTGCCTCTTTCTGTGTCTCCAGCACATGGCATTGTGCCTGGAACATAGCAGACTCTTAATAAATGTTTACTTAATTGATTAATAAACTAAAATAGGCCCAGTTTGATGGCTACTCAGATAGATGGGCTTGGTTTACTGGAATTAAATTTGTCCTCTACCTCTATGACCCTCCCTGTTCTCTCTTCCTTTTATACCTTACAGATCCCCTTCCAGAGGTACAACATTTAGATCCTATATTGTTTGGGGACTGGAATGGGAAGTAGTTGCTCAAGAATGGGTATTGAATGGCAAAAACTAGTTAACATGCACTGAGATGCCAATGACAAATTTTGACACTCTGGGCTCCAATTCCCTTCTAGTCCCCCAATCTTCCTTCTCTTCTTCTAAGGTCCCCAGAGAGTTGTCTCTTCTATCACTATCAACCTTAAAAATAATTAGGTTTACTTGTATATTAATTGAATTGCATTGGCAGAAAGCAAAAATGTTGCATCTCATTAAAGCCTCCTGTGTCTTATTAAAAAAAGAAAATAAGAATAAAAATTACCTTGTAGTTTTAGCTAAAAAAGTACCATGATTTTTGTTGATTTTTTTTTTTCTGAAGGGGAGGGTTTATATCTGCTGAGGAGTGTTTTTCATACACATGATTCATTAGGTAATACAGAAGAAACTTGATAGAGAGAATGCTTGGGCCAGAAGACCTGAATTCAAATCTAACCTCAGACACAACCTTCAAGAGCTTTTGTTTTTCTATAAACTATAAAATAGGGATGATACTTGCATTATATCTCTCTTGTAGTTGTAATGAAGGCATGTTGCAGATCTTAGAGTGCTTGCTGGATGAATAATTGTTATTAGAGGATAGAAGAAGCTGCTGCTCTACTCTTGACTATGTTAGTTGTGTAACTTTGGACAAGTTATGTTACTTGTCTACACCTTGGTTTATTCATCTATAAAATGATATATTTGGACAAAATGACCACTAAGTGCACTCCTGGTTTTTAATTCTAAAATGACTTCCCAGAAAGTCTTCCTACCAGGTGCCTTGTCTTTTGCTACATGCTAGGCTGGACAGTTCCCCAATTAATAAGCCTTTGGGAATTAGTTGTCAGAATAACAATTCGTCTTTTAAGTCTTCCCAAAAGATGTCTTCCATAGGCTTTTTTTTTCTAACAAAGTATGGTTGGTGGCTAATTTCTAATCTTTAAACCTTCCCTCTCACACCTGGAGAATTTGAACTGAAGAGATTTTCAATATGAATAGGGTGTTTGGCATGAATCAGCTAAACAAAGTCCTCTTCCAGTCAACTAATGCTGAAATTCACTAGCCCTGGCCCTCTGAGAAGTCAGATCTACAAGGAATTATAGAATTTTCTAGACAGAATACATTCTGTGATACCAGCTTGTGAACCCATCCCAGTAATCAAAGAGATAAGGAACATATTAATGACAATTTCTGAATAGTCTGCATTGTAATCTCCTAATCGGTTTACACTACTTACCAGCTTCCCACCAATTCATCCTAAGATTTTACTACTAGATAAATCTTTCAAAAACCCTGCTTTGTACTTGACTCTCCTGGTCTGAAACCGTGAGGGACTCTCCACTACCTACAGTTCACATGCTTTTTAAAATCCTGTATATTTGGCTTTTATGTGTCAAATTCTATTTTCCACTACCTTCCCACATTAGTACTCTGCTTCCTGGGACACCCCAGAGGTGTTTTTCCCTTCTTCTGGCTGATCAGGGTTTGGACTCAATGACTTCTGAGGGTCCCTTACAACTCCATAATACTGTTTTATTTTATTATGGTTCTATGCTTTCTTCCTCTTCGGTACTCTTATAAAAATTTCTGTTTGAGCTATTCATCTGATATGTCGTCTCCTCAATTCTGTTAACTTTTAAATGTTTATATTTTGTCACATTTTGTCTTGTAAGTTGATAAAAGACAAAAGTGGAATTATACCATTTAGAATTTAGAATGCTCAACACAGCATAGATTCAGAGTCTGGAAGATAAGGGTTTAAAAGAAATCAACTAGATGTGTGAGTCTGGGGAAAATCACTTAATTGGAATCATTGGGAAAAATGCTAGGTTTTTGAGTTGAAGGACATCTATACTCGTCCTGGATTTTTCATTTACTACCAGTATGATGCTGAGTAATCACTTAATTTCTAGGGGTATCAGTTCCTCCTTTATAAGAGGGAGGGTTAGATGTGTTCGGAGGATGACTACTTTATTATTATTTAGGAGACCTAGCAGGAAGGGCTAGAGAATTCTAAATGACTCACAACAGATGACAGCAGCAGTTCTCAAAGTATGGTTTGGGTAGGGAGCATTTCTAAAAACCAATTTGTTTCATTCTCACAACAACCATGGAAGATAGGTACTCTTATTCTCCCCTTTCCTAGGTCAGCTTTTATAAAAATATTGCAATGTTTTAATTTCTAACAGGGTAAATATCAATAGATATAATAAATAAAAATGAACGCTCTTTGGGGGCTCCTAAATAATTTTTAAGAGTATAAGGGGGACCTGAAATCAACAAATTTAAGAATTACTGGACTAGAGGACCTCAAGGTCTTTTCCAGTTTTAATTCTATGATCTTCTAAACCTTTCTGAGACTTTTTCATCCATAGAAGAGGGTAGCAATATCTATAAAACTGTCACACAGGATTGTTATGAAATTCACAAGATATGATGTAGATAAATGCTTTATGGACTTTAAGATGCTATTTACATGCCAGCTATTTTAAATATATATTTTTAGGTGCATGTAAAGTGCTTTTAGAGTCTCAGAGTGCTAAATCAACACTCAGTTGGGTCTGGGATCTCCTCCATTTGGATGCTCCCTCCCAGTGGTGATCTGCCTCTCCTCCTTCAGTCTCATTTTTCCCTATGTTCAAAGCAAAGGGAAGTCTACCCAATGTTCTGCAGATCTTTCTCCCTTTCCCCTCATATTGGGAAGATACCAATGGGGCACTTGGGTTATGGAAATAGAAAAATTGTTATGATTATGATTATTAGAGGCAGTGGACAGAATGTCAGACCTGGAGTCAGGAAGATCCAAGTTCAAATCCAATTGCAGATACTTCTTGTTGTGTGCCCCTGGGCAAGTCACTATACTTTTATTTGCCTCAGTTTCCTCATCTATGAAAGGGGAGAATAAGAGTACCTATCTTCCATGGTTGTTGTGAGAATGAAACAAAACAATATTTGTAAATTGCTGAGCACAGTATCTGGCACATAGTAATGTAAACTATTATTATTAAAGGAATAATCAGAGTGATTGATGGTAGTGGTCTCCTGGTGGTAGGAGTGGCCATAGTAAGTCCAGTAACAAAATACTTGGCACTAAATCTAGACTGTGCTTGAACCTGCATCCCTAAAGTGAAAAAAAGAGTTTGCAAACTGATTCTAATAAATTGGTTTTGCAGAGAAACAAAGTTTTTGTGTTTCTCTCTTTTTTTTAAATAGTCTCTTCTCTTTGGGCTTCAGAAGAAGACGACATTATTTCCAATTCAATAAAAACAGAAAGAAAACCCAAAGGAAGCAGGCAGAAATGTGTGAGATTCTACTCCTGCTTAAAGGTTGGCAAAAGAATGAGGGCTGCTCCTGATTTTTCTTACCTGTGTGGTTTCCCCTCATAGATGAGAATCTATTTCTTTAAAAAGTCTCAGCATTCTGAGCTGCAGGGTTTTAACTGATAAGGGAAGTGAGAAGCATTGAATAGAGAAACCTGGAATTTATTTAAGGAGGGCTGTTTCTTGTCTCCCTGGCATTTCTTCAATACCTAACAAAGCTAAAGGGGTCCAATACTGGTGTGTGTGTGTGTGTGTGTGTGTGTGTGTGTGTGTGTGTGTGTGTGTGTGCGTGTAAACTGTACAGATGCACAAAAATAACATAAATATCAGACCATTTCAATGAAAATCATGCAAACATAAAGAGATATTTAATCCAATAATTATGGAGAGGAAATCTTAATTTTGAGGGGGACTAAAAAGCCATTTGACTGTCCAGTGAAGCCTATAGATCCTTTATCAGAGAATGTCTTTACATGCATAGACTAAAACATTTTAAATTACAAAAGAAAACAAATTATCAAAAAAGTTTTTTACATAACACAAGATATTTTCAAAATCTTATTTAGATCTTATAAGTCTTTTGTATTTTCATCTTTCTTTGATATCTTTAAGGGAGAGACCTGTGAGTATTATTTCTGAGTCAAAAGGTATACATCATTGAGTGACTTGTAGGAGTTTAGCTTTTTCATTGCCAATAGGAATGGAAGGAAAATAACTGCTTAGGATCTGTTTAGGTGGGGTTTTGCTCAGTTCTGATTTTCCTTGACTGACTGAAGTCAAAGGAAATCCTTCTAGATTCTTTGCTAAAAGGGGATTATGTCCCTGACTAAAAGTCAGTACCAAAGCTCTTTTTTGTAATAGCAAAGAACTGGAAATTAAGTGGATGCCCTTCAACTGGGGAAATGATTGACAAATTGAGGTAAATAAATGCAGCAGGATGCTATTGTGCCATTAAATAATCATGAAAGAAATGGTTTATGAGAAACTTGAGAAGATGTGTACAAAATGATGCAGAGGAAAGCAAGCAGAACTAGAACAATTTTTACAATAACATTATAAAAAAAATAAATTTGATGGCAAAGCATTGGAAATAGAGGGGATGCCTACCAACTGGGGAGTGGCCGAACAAATTGTATTCTAGGATCGTGGTGGAATATTATTGTGCTATAAGAAATGATGAGAAAAATACTTTCAGAAAAATCTGGGGAGACATATGAACTGATACAAAGTGAAGTGAGCAGAAGCGGGAGAATATTGAATGTTATAAGAGCAATATTATAATGATGATCAATTGTGAAAGTTATAAACTCTGATCAAGATGGTGATCCAAGGCAATTTCAAAGGATTCATGATAAAAAAATGTCATCTGCCTCCAGAGAAAGAATTGATGGTGACTGAATGTAGATTAAAGTATTTTTTTTGCTTCATTTTTTTGTCTCTTTTCTTTTAAGACATGAATAATATGGAAATATGTTTTGCATTATTTTACATATATCATCTATATCGAATTACTTGCCTTCTCAATGAGGGGGAATTTGTAACTCAAAAAATGTTAAAATTGTTTTTACAAGAAATTGGAAAAAATAAAATGTTTTCTTTTAAAATTTTTCTTCAATTACATATAAAAGCAATTTTAAACAGTTTTTTTAAACTTTTGAGTTCAGAATTCTTTCCCTCTCCTACCCTCCCTCTCTTAATCCCTCCCAGCCTCCTACCTTAAGACTGTAAACAATCTGATAGAGATTTACATGTGTAATAATGTAAAACAATTTTTTTTCATATTAGTCATTTTATAGAAGAGATACCAAACAAAAAAAGAAGAAAGTGAGAAATAAAATATTATTTAAAAAAAGAAACAACTTTGGAAGATTTAAGAACTCTGATTAATGCACTGACCAACTCTCATTCTGGAGGCTGATGATAATCTGTGCTCCTCACCTAATAGAGAGGTGATTAACTCAAGAAGTAGAAGGAGCCATAAAATTTTGGATATTGCTGATTTGTTAATTTTATTTTTTTGTCTATACATATTTGGTAAAAAGAGCTTTTTTTTCCTTTTAAATTGAATGAGCATGGGAGGGATAGAAAATGAATGTTTGCTAATTGAAAAATAAATGAAATAAAAACAAAAGAAAAAAGAATGCCAAGATTTCCCATAGCAGAGAAAGCATCATGGTCAATGTCAGCCTCTGTACTTCAATTTATCTCTCTGAAGCTAAATATATTCAAATAAATAGTTGGCCCTTGGAGTCAGGCCATTGGTGAATGAAAGCTACTTTCATTTTGCAACTGTGTTGAATTTCACAAGCTTTTCCTCTACAAATTCTACCTAACAACTGCAAAATAACAAGAGAAAAGCTGCACTTCTATCACGTTTCAAAAATCTACAAAATGCCCTCCTCTCAACCATCAGGTAAGGTAGATAATAAAAAAGACTGAATACTGGCCCTCCTCTTTTCCCATGTAGGACTCGGCACATAGCCACCTTGATTAAGTCTTCCTGACTGATAGAATGCCACTTATGAGGTAAATATTAAAGCTGTCCTCAAACATCAGTGTTGTCAAAGCTGTTCCAATGTACTTTCATGTGGCACCACTATGGATCAAGGCAGATGGCCTTAATAAAATAAATAATTGTCTTCTGACACATACTCAAAAGCACAATGGATGAATCTGCTCAGTGATTGTTGCCGAGGTAGATATTGTACTATTTTCATGTTTTGGTTATTCCTTATGTCCTTAGAGATGTGAGCATTCACAGACATACACACGCATACACACACAATTAAACCTTCAATTTAGTGCAAACTCTACTCTGATAATATGAAATCAGGCAAAAAAAAAAAACCTGGTCAAATCTAGATTATTATTTATGAGGCAGTTAGGTAGTAATGTGGACAGAGCATGGGATTTGTAGTCAGGCAGATCGAGTTTAAATCCTTCCTCAGACACTTACTATCCATGCAACTCTGAGCCAGTTAATTAATTTCTCTCAATTTTAGTTTGCTCTTCTATAAAATAAGAAGGTTGGATTTGATGGACTCTAGGGTTGTTTCCATATTTAAACCTACGGTTCCTTCAAATTCTATTTAGACTTCCAACAAGAGACTCAAATGATTAATGTATCAAAATTTGAAGGTTGGGGATGATTGTGTGTGTGTTTGTGTACAAAGTCACATATCTTTTATTGGATAAACTTCACTTCCTTGCCATTTCATAAGAGAACATAATCAAGATTTGACTCTACAATGGAACTTGAAAGGCATTTTTAAATGAATGATTTGGTCTCCAAAATGTACTGTTCGGTCTTGAAATGATTGAATTCTTACCAATTCATTTTAGAAAGGTACAAAATTATGTAATATGACCTCATAGAAAGGAACTGGGAATGCTTAACTTATGAATGCAAAGTCTTAAAAGGGAACATGAGAATTCTCTTCAAGTATTCTGAAGGGAAGTCCTATAGAGGAAGGGACAAATTTGTTCTAATTGACTCTAGAGAGCAGAACTAGGACCAGCAGGTGAAAGATTCAAGAATAGAGATCTATCAAGCAATAAATAATCATTGATTAAGGGTCTGCTGTGTGCTAAGCACTGTGCTAAAGAGATTGGTTTAATATTAAAGCAAATTTCCAAACAATTAAGCTCTATTGAAAAATGGAATGGGCTGCCTTGGGAGAACTAGAGGTCTCTAAGTAAAAGTTGGTTGACTAATTTTAGGAAAGACAGGCATGTTTTAGGGAGAACTAGATGACATTTAGCCAAACTCTATGATTCAATGACTTCCCACTTAGATGTTCCATCTTCACCTCAAACTCAACATTCCAAAACTGAATTTATAATTAATTTTGTCACTTATAATATTTCCCTGCAAACTCTTATTACTTTATGAAAAAATGTTATAAAAACTTAACATTGAACATTACCATAATCAACCACATTTACATCATCACAACCAACCATATTTACTTATTTTTCTTTCCAAATGTATTCATTTAAATACATCAAGTATCATTACAGTCACTCCTTATACCTAGAATATACTTTCTCATCACCTCTGACTCATAGAATCTTTTTTTTCCTTAAAAATTCAGTTCTGGTTCCATCTTTGGCATCGTTTTACTGATTTCTTCAAATGCAGCATCTTCCTTCCTAAAGGACAATGTATTCAACTGTTTTATATTTTTAAAAATTTCTCCTTATATTTATTATTAACATACATAAACGATCTTATATTCACATGCATACTTGTTTCCACCATTCAAATATAAGTTCCTCGCCAGTAGCTTAATAATTATTGATCAGTTAATTGATTGATAATTTTTTTGTCATTCCTTCTAAGTCCCCATAAGTTTTCTTTTTTTGTCTATCCATCCTCTTGCTGTTTGCTGTTCTTCACCACAATAATAATGATATTTATTTATATATCGTGTCTTAATTACTATTATTACGAGGCAGCATAGTATAGTGGATAGATAGAACATTTAAAAGTCCCATCCCCCCTTTCACAAATCCCATCCTTACATTATTAAAAAAGGGGGGGGGATAGATGATGGCACCAAGAGAAACTTGAAGGAAGAAGCAAAATAGCATAAATTATAACACATAAAGAGGTGCATGGGGTAGGGGGTGGGAAGAATGCTATTATAAGAAGGAGAGGAAGAGAGTAGGGAATAGGTAATACTTAAACCTTACTCTCAGTGGAATCAGTTCTGAGAGGGAAGAGCAGGCAGACCTATTGAGGTATAGAATTCTATCTTACCATACAGGAAAGTTAAAAGGGAAAAACCAAGGTGGGGGAGAAGTGGGGGGAAGTATTAAAAGGAGGGAAAGGTGGGGGAGCATTTAATAGACCTTAAAGAAAAATAAGAGGGGAATAAGAAGGGAGGGGTGGGAAGAAAAGTAAAATAAAAGTAATTACTATATACCAGATTCTGTGTTCCAACCTTATTATACATTCTAGCCTTTTAGATCTTTTATCCACTCTATGTTCCAGACAAACAGTTTTTCATACAGGATATTTTATCTGCTTTCCCTATTCCTTTGTACTATCTGTATTCCACTCCTGGAATGTATTCTTTCTTCATCCATGCCTTTCATATTTTTTTATTTGTTTCAAAACTCAGGTCATGTGTTAACTTCTTTATGAAACCTTTCTTGGTGCCTGAGCTACTAGTGCCTTCCTTCCCCCATGTTTGTATATTCTTATATGTTTTCTGTACATACTCATTTATGTGCATGTCATTTCCCCTGAAAGAATGTAAACTCTTTGAGGGCAAGGATTGTTTTAGTATTATACTTTTGTTTTAGTATGCCCAGTACATAGTATGATGCTGAGCACATGTAGATTCTTTTTTTTTTTAAACATTTTAGTATCAATTCTAGGACCTAAGGGCAAGGGCAAGACAAATGAAGTTAAGTGACTTGTCCAGGGTCATACAACTAGGAAATGTCTGAGGATAGATTTGAACCCAGGTCCTCCCAACTTCAGACCTGGCTCTCTATCTACTGTGTTACCTAGCTGCCTCTACAAGTATATATATTTAATAAATGTTGGTTGGCTGATTGATTTGCAAAAGTATTGTTGTGCACATGAAGGATTAGACTGATTCTTTGAGTTTTTTGGAAAATCACAAAAGGGCAAAGACATTTTTTGAGTAAATAAGAGAACTAACTTCCTCACAATTGTAATGTCACCATAGGATAGAGAATGGGGCACTGTTGCATTTGAAGAATAATCTTCTACAGTCTTCCAAGAAAAGCTGTAATGATGAGGGACTGATGTCATTGGGCCTTCTATCAGTCTTTAGGGGTATCAGATAGTAGGAAAGGGCCTCATATATTTTGGATTGAGCCTTTGTTGAGGAAGAATGTGTGAGAGTGATCAGAATGAGACCAGGAGAGAAGAAAATTGAGACTGGGGAGCTACATTACATTTGTGACATCAAATGTTTTGTCCTTGGTCTTTATCCTTGTAATATGTGTGGTTGAGTAGAATCAATGGTTCCTATGTCCTTTCAGGGTCCTAGCTTGGGCTGAAGAGCTCATATTAAGTTTGAACACAAACTGAATGGTAGGATATGATAAAGCTATCAAAGTTCCAATTTAGAGCTATCTACCTGACTCAGAAGCTGAGCATATGATACCTAATTTCCTGTCCTTAGACTGGGCTCTGGTGGCAGTCATCTGGCAAGTTACAGAACTGCACAGCATTATTATTATTTACTGCTTAAATTGGTAAGCTCCTAACAGTGGGAATATCCAAATAAAAACTAGATGCTCACATTTTTGGGCAGCATGGTATAATGGAAAGTTTTTGTTTCAGAGACCAGGAGATCTGGGTGCAGGGATGTGTTGGTAATCAGCTACTCACCCACCCCTAAATATATTCATGGAACTTTTTTTCATGGAATTTTTTTAAGTTTAATCTGCATAATTAACATTTTCTCCAATCACCTTCTTAAATCTAGTCAATCAACAGTTAATAAATCAAGCCCTGATTTGCTGACAACTTAGCAAGCAGAGATGGTCTAAGCTAGCTCCAGCATGCCCCTTCTTGTATTGGAGTTCCATCTCCAATAATCATGAATTGAATCATCCTGGGCAAGTCATTAACCTCCCTGAGCCTCCATCTATCAAATTAGGATAATTGTTGAACTCTTTACTTACAAGTTTCATGTGAATTTTTTTTGTAAATTTCAAAATTCTTTGACAATGCAAGTTATTATTACATTATGGAAAATATTAATGAAGCAAGTAGGAGCCTGGGCAAAAGGACTTCAGAGGACCTTCTTTATTCTGCTTTGAACCAGAATGCTTTCAGAAGGGTTCATCACATTTCTACCAAGGGTGACAAAAATTAGAGGGGAGAAAAGAAAAGAAAGGAAAAGAAAGAGGAGAGAGAAGTTTCAGGAGAGGGAGAAGCAGGAATAAGATTAAAGAGAGACCTATCAAATAGGGCTACTCTTAGTAGAAAGGCTGAAGGGCTGAGAGGGACCTAGCCATCTTTTCTGAGGACGATATTTAGGTCTGGGAGGATAGAAGCTTGATCATGCCCAGACCTTAGCACTGTACATGGAGCATAATAATTGTTTTTGCCTTTAATTTTTGTTGTCATGTACAACACACTTCCATATTTGTCATTGTTGTAAGAGCAAAGTCATACTTAACCAAAACCCCAAAATAAAACCAAAAAACACTAACGTGAAAGACAAGATGACTCAAACAGCTTTTTCTCTGGGTATAGATAACATTCATAATAATTGTTTAACAAATGCTGGTTGACTTGATGATAGATGCAGATGGACCAATTTTATTGTAGAACAAAGAAGAGATAGGAATCCCATCTAGACTGTGGTTCCTCAGCAGCAAAAAGTGAAAACAAGACCTGAGTAGCCAGTGACATCTAATGTGAAACAAATGAATCTTCAAAAGAAATACTTTCCCATTTTCAAATATTGGGCAGAGAGATGGATATATCTTGACATTTGTATTCTGGCAAGTCTCCTGCTGAAGGAAGCTACTGCCTATGCAGCTGTTGAACCAGCCTAAGGACTTCCTCTAGTGATGAACTCTATTGCAGACAATGCAAGCCTTTTCTGCCCTGAGTTTGACAGGGAAGTCTGCCAGGGGAGAGATAAAAGGTTTTTCCCTGCCAGTCAAGAAGAGACCGAGGGTTAGTATTTACTGGATCTTTTTGTTTTCTTATTAACTCAAACTATAAATGTGGTTTTAAACAAAAAGTTTATCATTATATCATTATTTATCAAATATATTATTTAAATATCATTATTTAAACAAAACCATATCATTATAAAGTGATGCCTGAGTGGTCTTGGGGCAGGTTTTATTTTGTTTCTCACTCATTCAGATAACACTTCTATAACATTTAAAAAAACAAAAAACAAAAACCCTTACTTTGCATCTTAAAATCAATACTGTGTATTGGTTCCAAGGTGGAAGAGTTGTAAAGGGTTATGGAAGTGCCCAGGGTCACACAGCTAGGAAGTATTTGGGACAAGATTTGAGCCCAGGACCTCCTGTCTCTAGGACTGGCTCTCAATCCACTTAACCACCAAACTGCCCCATTTATGGCATTTAAAGTTTACAAATCAATTGTTTCCAAATACTTTATGAGGTAGATAATGCCAGATTTCTTAATTTTGACTTCTTTCTTTTTCCCTCCCTCCTTCTCTCCTTTCCTTCTTTCTTTCTTTCTTTCTTTCTTTCTTTCTTTCTTTCTTTCTTTCTTTCTTCAAGATTATATATAAAATACAATTAATTTAGTGTGACAATCAAGAGGATCAATCAGATTTTAACTTGGGAACACACTCCATCTTGTACTGCCACATGTATTCTCCTTCATTTGGTTGTTTTCCTATTATTCATTAATGAGAATATGTATATAGGAAGAATAAAGAGATAATTAATAGAGGAAAGGCACTATAATTAAGGAATATTAGGAAAAGATTAATTAAAGGTGAGACTAGCTGAGATTTGAAGGAAACCAAGGATGCCAGAAGCTAGAGATGAGGAGGGAGAGAATTATAGGCATAAGAGAAAGATAAGACAGTGAAAATGCCTAGAATCTGTAGATGGAATGTTTTATGTGAGGAATAGCAGGATGCCAGCACCATCAGATCACAGAGTGCATAGCTAGAAATGGGAGCCTTCTTTGCTGGTATAAGGATATTGGAAAAATAGTGGGGGAAAGGTTTGAAAGACTTTGATCAACAAACAGAAAATTTCATATTTGATCTTGGAAGTGATAGGGAGTCAGTGGAATTTACTGAGTAGGGATGAGGAATGGGTATGACAGAGTCAGACATGTGCTTTAGGAAGAGTACTTTGACAGTTGGGTAGAGTAAGAATTGGGGAGAGAAGTGGAGAGTGACTGCTGACAGGGAGACTAACAAGCAGGCCATTTCAGTAGTCTAGGTATGAAGTGATCAGGATTTGCATTGGAGTTATAGCAATGCCAATGGAAAGAAGTCGGTATCTGTGAAAGACGCTATAAAGGTAAAATTTACAGGCTTTGAAAACAGATTAGATAAAGGGGATAAAAGAGACTAAGAAATTAGGTTGTGAATCTGGGTGACTGGTAGGATGGTATTACCCTGAACAATAATTAGGAAGTTAGTAATGCAGAGAGTTTTTGGTGAAAGATATTTATTTGGTTTTGTACATGATTAGGATGTCTATAGGACATTCAGTTTGAGATGTCCAATGGAGAATTGGAAATGCAAGACTGGTGATCAGCAAAGAAGTTGAGACTAGATAATTATATTTGACAATCACTGATGAAACCATTAAATATTAATAGTATGGGGGGAGGGGGAGGAAAGAAGAGGATCCAAGATAGAGCTGTTTTAGAGACCCACAGTTAGCTGGCATGTCCTGGATGAAAATCCAGCAAAGGAGACCAAGTAGTAGTTTTAGAGAAGAAATAGAAGAGAGTAGAGTTCCAAAAGCCTAGAGAGAAGAGAACACCAGGAAGAAGAGGATAATTGACAAAGTCAAAGCCTGCAGAATGGTCAAGGAGAAGAAGGACTGAGAAAAAGTTTTTGGACTTGGCAATTAAGACATCTTTTTGTAACTTTGGAGAGAATGGTTCCAGTCAAATGATGAGGTCAGAAGCCAATTAGAGAATTAAAGAGAGCATAAGAGGGAAGTAGAGGTACTATTTTAGATGGCCTTCTGAAAAAGTTTAGCCACAGAATAGTGGAGAAAGGTAATAGATTGTTCAAGTGAGAAGTTTTTGAGTACCAGAGAGACATGGGTATGTTTATAGTATGGAAGCAGTTAATAGGGAAGGAGAGATTGAAGATAAGGGATAGAGTGAAGATGATAGTAGAGGCAATCTGCTAGAGAAAACAGGATAGAGGGGAATTATGTGTGCATATAGAAGTGTATTTCTTGTTAAGGAAAAGGAACACCTCTTCATGTGAAAGCAAAGACAGTGACAGAAGATATCTGGGAGATGTGATTTGGGAAGAGGGAAAAGAGGTAGCACTCAGATAATAGCATCAGATTTTTTTTTTAGTGAGCTATAAGGCAATGTTCTCAGCTGGAATGGTAGAGGAAACAGGAGCTATGAGGGGTTTAAGGACAATAGAAAAATTTTTGAAAAGCCTCTGTGGTGAGTAAGACAATTAATTAGGGAGGTGTAAAAGAATTGCTTTGCTGCAGTGATGGTCTAGTTGAGATTATATAACAGAAACTTGTAGTGAACTCAGCATGGTTTCATGGTTTTCTCCAGCTTTGTTCAGTAGTACATGAGTAGCAGTGAAGGCAGCAGATGATAGGAGTAATCCAGCCCTGGGAGTAATCCATTTCATATTTCTTTAGAAGATAAAATTCCAATTTATTAAACTACCTTCTTGTACAGGATACCCCATCTCTTGACACTTTGTTTTTATACTAGTTGTCTTTTATGCCTGGGATATTCTCCATCTTCATGTCTGATTCGAGATTTCTTTAGCTTCCTTCAAGACTCTGGTCAAATTCCATTTTTTCCCAGTGTTATATGTGCCTGGTGTTATGAGGAGCTGAAGTTGAATGAGTGTGGAAGATCCCTAAGTGTAACACACAAGTTGTGGTAGTGAAACACAAAGGACTCCATAAGAATATTTGTAATGAATCTGCTTCACCCAACTTCATTATAACAGTGTCCCAGAACAGATAGTCAAACGAAGAATCTGTGGTTAAGAACACACACCTGCTTCTAACTGTCTATCCTGGCTCAAATTGGATAATGCTGGTTGACTACAATTTAAACCTTTTATAGTTGAAAGGAATCTCTTCTTTCTTCAAATACCCAAGGATATGTTCCCTAATCCCTAAGGTAAAGATGACGTTCACTTTAGGTGAGTTTAAAGATTTAATAACAACAGGTTTAGGGAGGGAGCAGGGAAATGATGAGAAGAAGGGTATAGGAGATCCTTGGCCTAAGCTATTGATGACAAGATGGTATATGAATTGAAGATAATCAGGGTATTTAAGCTTGTCAGTTGTTGATGCTTAGTTTGTCAGTTTCCAGCATGGCAGAGCCAGACTGCTTCAACCTAAATCAGGTTATTTGATGGTAATGATGTTGCTTCTTCTTCTTCTTCTTCTTCTTCTTCTTCTTCTTCTTCTTCTTCTTCTTCTTCTTCTTCTTCTTCTTCTTCTTCTTCTTCTTCTTCTTCT
>NC_058130.1:674952171-675068667 GCF_016433145.1 Gracilinanus agilis | reverse complement strand
CTCTCCCTTCCTTCTTCCCTTCCTGCTCCCAGGCCGGACAAGCAATTCAATCTGGGTTATACATGTATTATCACACAGATATATTTCCGTAGTATTCATTTTTGTAAGTGAATAATCTAACCAAAATCCTCAAACATATACCCAAATAAACAAGTGAAGTCATATGTTTTTACCTGTATTCCTACTCCAACAGTTCTTTCTCTGGAGGTGGATAGAAATCTTTTTCATAAGTCCCTCAGAATTATCCTGGATCATTGCATTGCTGAGAGTAGTCAAGCCTCTCACAGTTGATCATTCTATAATATTGCTGTTACTGTGTACAATATTCTCCTCATTCTACTTATTTCATTCTGCATCAGTTCACATAGGTCTTTCCACCTCTTCTTGAAATCATCCTGTTCATCATTCCTTATAGAAATAATATTCCATCATTATCCTATACCACAGTTTTTTCAGTCATTCCCTAATTGAGGAACATCCCTTTAGTTTCCAATTATTTGCCACCACAAAGAGAGCAACTATAAATATTTTTGTACAAACAGATCCTTTTATATTTTTAAAATCTCTTTGGGATATAAAACCAGTATTTTTATTTTTGAATCAAAAGGCATGCATTCTTTTATAGTCCTTTGAGCATAATTCCAAACTGCCCTCCAGAATGATTGGATCAGTCCACAACTCCACCAGCAATCTATTGGTGTTCTAATTTTGCCACATCCCTTCCAACATTTATCATTTTCCTTCACTGTCATATTGGCCAATCTGATAAATGTGAGGTGGTACCTCAGAATTGTTTTGATTTGCATTTCTCTACTCAAGAGGGATTATATAACATTTTTATTATTATATTTATATTATATTATATATTATTATTATAACATTTTTTCATGATTACCGATAGCTTTGATTTCTTTATCTAAAAACTGCCTATTCAGGGGATAGCTGGGTAGCTCAGTGGATTGAGAGTCAGGCCTAGAGACGGGAGGTCCTAGGTTCAAATCCAGCCTCAGACACTTCCCAGCTGTGTGATTCTGGACAAGTCACTTGACCCCCATTGCCCACCCTTACCACTCTTCCACCAAGGAGCCAATACACAGAAGTTAAGGGTTTAAAAAAATAAATAAATAAAAATAAATATAAAAAGTGCCTATTCATATCCTTTGACCATTTGTCAATTGGGGAATGACTTGGATTCTTATAAATTTGACTTAAAAATTTGACTTACTCTTTATATATGTGAGAAATGAGACTTTTATCAGAGAAATTTGTTATAATTTTTTTTCCCATTTGTTGTTTCTCTTCTAATCTTGGTTGCATTGGCTTTGTTTGTACAAAATGAGCTCACATTCTAATGAGGAAGACAACACATAAATAATTATATCACCTGAAATTACTTCCTGTTTGTGTATATAGCATATATTAATATGCAACTATAGTGTATATTTATAGATTATGTATTTTATTACTCATTACTATATATTATCTAATAATCCCATTTTCACTGTATATAATACTACACTATACCATGATATAGCATGATACAATACAATATAATAAATACAACACAACATAACATATACAAACATAAAGCAATGTAACAGCGTAACATAATGTAACATAACATAATGTAATGTAGCATAATGTAATATAATATAGCATAATATAACAATATCATATAACATGTAACATCATATCATATATCAATTATTTCTAGTAGAGGAAAAGGGCTAGTAAGGAACCAGAAACACTTCTTGAAGATGTAAGATTTAAACTGAGTTTTGAAAGAAGTCAGAAAAACAGTAGTTGGAGAAGTTGACTTCCATGGCTGATAAAAAGTTTCCTCATCTGGAGTTCACTCTATCAATGAAACTGAAAGACCAGTCCTTATCTACATCAAAAAACATTACCTATATTTCCAAAGAGAAGCAATGGGTCAACAAGGCTCGTTGGATCATCAAGTTGAAAAGTAGGTATTAACCCCCTACTATATATGCCTTACTCCATGCTAGTAGAGCACTTGTTTCCTCAGGGTTCCCAGGAACTGTGAGTGTCATCTGTAAGAATCTTCCCTTGTATAGTACTTCCCTTGGATCCCTTGTATGCCTTGCATCAGTCAAGCAGTGAACGAGAATTAAGCCCCTGCTATGTGTCACATACAGGGCTAAATATTCTCATTCCTTTTTATTCTGCTCTTTCTTATTGTGTAGTTAATCATACATTATTGGTTGGGTTTCATGCATACCAACAGGCTGCTGGATTGCAAGCTCTAGGAGGGTAAATAACAGGTCCATTTGCCTTTGAATCTACTCCCAAACACTGGGTTTTATATACTAGGAATTTCATCAATGGCTGTTCAGTGAAAAAGTAATTATACTTGGGACAGGTAGGTAGCACAGTGGGTAGAAAGCCTGGACTAGAGTCAGGAGAACCTGGGTTCAAATTTCATCACAGACACTTCCTAGCTGTGTGACCCTGGGCAAGTCACTTAACCCCATTTTCCTAGTCTTTGACACTCTTCTGTCTTAGAGTTCTTGCTGGAACAGAAAGTAAGGGTTTAAAAAAAAAAGAATTACAATAGACATTTGTTCTTTAAATTATGTAAAGAACTTTACATATATCATCTAATTTGAGTCTTGAATTAACAGCACCAACAACAAAAAAAATGTGAAGAAAGTACTATAGGTATTATTCCCCCCCCCCTTTTTTTTTGGTACCTAAGGACACTGAGACCCAGGGAGAGTAATGACTTGCCTAAGGATATATAAACAGTAAGCATCAGAGGCAAGATTTGAACAGAGGCCTCATTGTCTCCAATAACCTATCTACTATGTAAAATTGTCTCTGTGAACAAAACAAACAACTATGATTCCTGTTCTCTGCCTTTCTTTTCTCTCTCTTTCTCTCCTTCTCTCTCGCTCCCTCCCTCATTTCCTCTCTCTCTCTCTCTCTCTCTATTTCTTTCTCCTTCATCTTTCTCCTCCTCTTTCTTTTCCCTCTGTTTCTTTCTCTCCTTCTTTCTCCCTCCTACCCTTCCTCATTTTTTCTCTCTCCCTCTCTCCCTCTGTGTGTCTCTCCCTCCCTCCCTTCATTTCCTCTCTCTCTCCTTCTCTCTCTCTCCCTCTCTCTCTCTCTTTCTCCATACACACAAACACATACATAAACACTGATGCTAAAATTTATTTAGTTATATAGAGATTTTATTCAAATTAATGAATTAAAATTACTGTTTAACAAAGTGATAGAGTCCATTAATGGTTATTAGAAGTTCAAGAAATATCTGTCAGTCCAGTTCAATATCTATATTTGTGCCATTCTGGAGAACAAAGGGAGGGGAGACAATAGTTGGGATATCAAGAAAGATTTCATGTACATGTTGACTCTTGACCTGAGTTCTGAAGGAAATAGAATTCTAAGAGGCAGAGGTAAGGACAGAGTCCATTTCAAAAGGTCTGTTTCGTGAACTAGAATGAGAAAAAAAGAATGAATCTTTATTTTTTATTATAATTTTAAGTGGTTTTCTTTGTAATTCTTTATAGCTTACTTAGGCATTAAAAATTATTCTGAGAGAGGACCCATTGGCTTCACCTAACTTTCAAAGGTGGACATGAGAAAAACAAAACAAAACAAACAAAAAACTGGGGAAAACCCTTGCCCTAGTTAGAAGGCATTTTCTAAACTCCTTTGGCCCCCATAGTTTATCAATTTTTTTTCTGTTAGATTTATATATAAATATGTAAAATAAGAACTCTGCCTTCCTAAATCAGTTTAGGTCAGAAGAATATGAACATATATAATACCATAAAAAAGTATACTTTTATTCATTCAGTCGATAAGTATTTAGGTTCCCACTATGTGTCAGGCACTGTGCTAGGTACTGGGACACAAAACAAATAAAAACAATTGTTGCCATCAAGGAATTTATTCTGTAAATGGAAGAAGGAGGACTAGGCCATACTTAGAGATATACATGATAATCTGATGAGGGAAGGAGACATTAGGTGAAGTAATAAAGGCTTTGTTAGCACATTAGCTGGGCTTCAATGGAAGCCATGGATTGTAAGAGGTAAAGAACACAGAATCATCTTTTCTATATCATGTCTTACCTTTTTTTTTTTTTTTTTGCATTAAATTTTCTGTGATGATGTTGAAGCTTATAGAACCTTACTGAGAGGCTTTCTTTCCTTTATAATTTAGAAGAAGTGATGGAAACATCCTGAAGTTTCCATTGGGATTTTCCTTTCATTAACTCAACCAGGATCCTGGGGCAATGGAGTAATGATTCACTTAGTGCCACCCCAGGGACCTGAAAGAGTTAATATCCAACCACTCTACCAGGCATTGACTTATGACCTGTGGGAATAGAACTTTATCATACTTAGCAGCAACAGCATTTTCATGGTAGTGAGAACCTCTACTCAGACTCATTCAAGCTCATCAAGTTAAATTCTAAAATACTGATTAATTTCTTTATTTTTCTCCCACCACTCCAGAATCTCAGAGCATTGCACCTTTTGTGGTTGTAAGAAAAAAACACTTGGTGATAGTCACATCCGACTTAAATACTCATCTGAGCTTTGTCACCAATTCCTTGAGTAACCTGGTACAAATTACATCTTCTTTCTGAATCCCAGGTTCTTCTCTACAAAACAGGAGGGATGGTTTCTATAGCCCCTTCTAGATTTAAGTGTGGTTTAATGGGAGGATGACATTTCCATCCCAGTTCCTAATATCACAAAAGTACATAAATTCAGTTCAATCATTCAAGATCAATTTGAGGTGAATAAAGGTGGACCAGAGTTGCTTATGTTGTTTTAATTCCTGGTTCCTTAATGATCAGAATGGAGAAAATGGAACAAGTCAAGTAAATCCAGTTGCTAATAGGCCAGAATAAAGTTAATTTCAGGGTGGGCAAGTGAAGGAAAATATCATCACCCTATGAGTCTGAAAGAACAAGAAGAAAATACCATAAAAATTTGTTATTACTATTAATAAAATATTTATATTTATATAATGTTTCGAGTTTGGCAAAGCATTTTTCATGTTATTTCATTTGATCCTCATAATACTCTGTGAGGCTGTTGTTATTATTTCCATTTACAGAAACTGAGGCTAGCAGAGTTTAAATGATATACTAAAGTAATTGAATTACTGTATATTTTTTAGGATTTGAAGTTAGGACTTCTTGATTCCATAACTAACATTCTATCTACTTCACCACCTAGCTGTGCCTCATAGATTTGAAGGATGCCTTACTTGGGAAATAAAAGTAGAATATGAAGGTCATATTACACAAGACTGAGAATATTTAATCTGGAAAAAGAAGATTTGAGGTTGTATGGAAAACATCATCATAATCTTCATATCTTTAAGGGAGAATTCAAATAGCTTCATTGACTTCTTAATGCATCTTGGTTCAAGTTTTAACCCCTTCACATGACATTCAGGATTCCTCACCATCCAGTGCCACAATCTTAATTCCATCATCTCTTCATAGTCATATTATTCCATATACTTGAAATTTCCTTCTATCTCCTTTGCTTTTTGAATACTTACCAAGTATTTCAAGACAAATTCATATGCTGCTTCTTTCAGGGAGCTTTCTGTGTTCTCTAGTTGGAAATGCTCTGTCTCCTTGGACTTTGGCTCTTTATATACTTTTCTGATATATTAATTATGTAATTACTTGTGGAGATCTCTTTATCATCACTGATAATCTGATGACAGTTTAGTTGATAAGGAAATAAGGGCAGGATAAGGGAAATGTCTTTTACTTCATACTTCCAGCTCTGGCTCCAAGAGCATGGAGTTTATTATATATATTTCAAGACTCATTTCACACAAAAGAACCCCCCCCCCCCCGAAACTTTGCAGATGTGCAGAAGTTACAAATTATGTCATATCAAAACACAAAACATTGGCTTCAGAATAGACCAAGGCCAAGGCTGAATTTTGACTAGGTTCTAATCAGAAAGCCAAGTTGGGGAGTATCTTGGCCTTAGCTATAACAGGCAGCAGCATTCCTTGCTGTGTTAACAGTGTTAACCCTTTAAATTCAGGTTTGATAGGAACTTAAAGCTTTTCAGTAAGGCCATAATACTTTTCAAGAAGAAATCACAAGGATCACAAAAGGGGTCAAAAGAGGAGTCTCAGATTTTTATCTATTCTCTTATTGGCTTCTCACAATTACAAGATAATTTTCTAGATTTGAGAAAATTATTTGAATGGCTGTCAAAGAAGAAGCATTAAACTTATTCTGTTTGGCACCAAAGGACAGAATTAGGAGAGGAGGGATGAATGGATGGAAGTGGCAGAGAGAGATTTTTGGTTTATGGTAAAGAAAATTTTCTTAATTAGAGATATTTAGAAATGGCCACCATGAGAGTAGTGGATTTTCCATGACTAGCAGTCTTCCAAATGTATATTTGATAGACACTTCCAGAAGATCTCATAGAGAGTGCTTATGTTCAGCTATACATTGTGTTATTTAGATGATCTCTAAGGTCAGTTCCAACTCTGTGATTCTGTGTCATAGATCTTTGAACTATAAACAGTTTGGAGGTTATCCGGTCTTACACACTCACTTTTCAAAGATGAAATGGAATTCTTAAAAGGAAATATCCCAAGGTCATATAACTTTTGACTACCAGAGTTGTGACAATGATGCAGGACCTTCTGATTCCTAGCCCAGGGCTTTTTGCCTTACACTATATTGCCTCTGGCTTCCCCACCCCCTAACTTTGGCTTTGGATCCCCACTTCCCAGGTTTGGTTGGTTTTCTAGCAATCATCATATTGTTCACAAGCCAGAAACACACCACCAGAAAACAAAACCCAGCTGTTGCAAAGGGAGCAGAACAAAAACTGAATATTCCATTTTTACTTATCTCTATTCATTTGGCCCTTGTTAATAAGGGAAGAGTAATCAGTATAAATAGTTTCTGCATCCCAGCATGCAAAAAAGAAACAGGAGAAGAAATTAAGCCTCCATTGTAAAGACAAAGGAAGAACACTAGTATAATATGAGAAATGATGAGATGAGGGAGAATGTGATGTATGGAAAATAATGTGGGCCAATAGTGTTTTAGTGATGGTGAAGCTTTTAAGTGATGCTATTTTTCCTGGATTTTTTCTTCATTCATGAATTCCTGATGTCATTAGTGGGATGATTTCTCCTGCTGTTGCTGATGGTAACCCTGCTGTGCCTTTGTTATTTTGCAGCCATTTTTCATCCCATAAATCTTCAGTACAGTATCAATTGAAAATGATGATGGGTACTTTACTCTGGATCTAAGATTTTCCTCTTAACTATACCTCTTTAACTTGTTCTTTTAGAGATTTTCCAGGTTCAATATAACAGAACTATTTCTCTCACTCTCATTCTTGCTACATAGAAGACCCAAATCCTTTTCTAATAATCAATGCTATCCTATTTGGACACCTGCTATTTGTTTTAGGTGGAGCTATTACATCTTTAGGCATTAGAAGAGACCTCTTGGTCCCACCCACACCTGAGAAAGAATCCTCTTCATAGACTGCACAGCAAGCAGTCATTCAGATTTATTTCAAAGAAGGAAAAGGAAAATATTAACTCTCTTAGCAGTTCATTCAATTTTCAAACATTTCTAATTATTAGGAAGGTTTCCCTTACATTCAGTTAAAAGATGACTCTTTGATGACCAACCATTGCTCAATTACTGCCTTATGAAGACAAATCTAATGATTTTTTTGTGTTTTTTTTTTCCACTCCTCACATTTCTTTATCTCTCTGTTGCTTTTGACACTATTGATCATCTTTTTCCTCTTGGACAGGCAAAACAATTCTAATACTTGTATGTGACAGTAATTTAAATTGAATTTAATGTCTTTCCCAAGTCTTCTTTAAGCTGAAAAAATTTGTTTCCTCTATAGTTTTATCTGACATGATCTTGAGACCTCTCATTATACTGTTACTGTTTTCCAGATGATCCCCATATTGCTGTTATCCTTTCTAATATATTATGTAAGTTTAAGCCCAGCATCCTAAGTAAGCCTAACTAGAGTCAAATATTGTGAGATTGTCACATCCCTAGTTCTAGATACTATTCAGTCTAAATTTAGCTTAAAATCGTATTAACTTTTTTTTTGATTGTTTTATATTGGGCATACTAAAGCTACCTGATCTGTTTCACAGAAATTTGCTAGCCATTCCTCTACATCTTTTTCTTCTCTTCTCACTCTTAGCCCTTTTTTGTTCTGGCTTCTTATCTCATCATTCTACCATAACTGCTCTCTCTGAAATTATCAAGTCTTTTTTTCAGTCCTCATTCTTCCTGACCTCTTTATTGCTTTTGACATTTTTCTCCTTAATATTCTCTTCTCTCTAGGTTCACTCCTGATTCTTCTCCTACTTATCCAACTGTTCCTTCTCAGTCTTCTTTGGTGGATTTTTATCAATGTCCTCTAACCATGGGTACCTCCAAGACTCTGTTCTGGGCCTTCTTTTCTCTTTCTTTTCTACTATTTCCCTTGGTGATTTTATGAGCTCCTAGAGATTCAATTGTCATCTCTATGCAGATGATATCCAGACTGATTTATCCACTCCTAACCTAGACATTCAATCTCATATCTCCAACTGCCCATTGGACATGCCAAATTGGATGTCCCATAGACACTTCAAACCCAATGTATTCAAAATTGAACTCATTCCTATCCACCCACTCCAAATTCTCTCTCTTCCAAACTTCCTTATTATTGCCAAGGGCACCAGCATTCTCCCAGTCACCCAGCCTCACAGCCTAGGCTTGTTTCATCCTTTACTCCTCACTCTGACTCTCTTAAACTCCACATACAATCTGTTGCCAACTCCTGCCTATTTTATTTTTGAAATACCTTTAAGCTTTAATAGCTTAAAACTGCACTATGACTTTTGGAACACACTGTATGTGTCCCCCTCTTTGCTCTGCTGCTGCTGTCAACAAAGTCCAGGTCCTCATGACTTCTAGTTCTTGATGTCATGTCTTTTTGGACTGGCTGCTTCCCATTCTTGGAATGTTTGTTTTTTTTCTCCTGGCATCTGACTGCAAGCTTCCTTGGCTTCCTTGATGACTCAACTCAAATCCTTCCTTTTTCAGAGGGCTTTTGCACCATGCAAACAACCTTTATAAATAGGAGATAGTCAACAAAGGAAGCCATTAGCATTAAGGGCATTAAGGGGGATTTGGAAAAGCTTCTTGTAGGAAGGGGGTTGCCAGTGGGATTTGAAGGAAGCCAAAGAAGCCAGGAGACAGATAAGGAAGGAGAAAGTCCTAGGCTTAGACAGTTGGTGAAAATACAGGATAGGCAAAGCTAAGTGGCTCAATGAATAAAGAGCCAAGCTTGGAGATGGAAGGTCCTGGATTCACTGACTTCAGGGTAGTTGTGTGACCTTGGGAAAGTCACTTAATCCCAATTCCCTAGCTCTTAGGGTTCTTCTGCCTTGCAACCAATATGAAGTATTAATTCTAAGACAGAAGGTAAAGGTTTAAAAGAAAAGGAAAAGAAATATACAGTGTCAAGAAATAGAGTGTTATGTATGAAGAGAATAGTGTCACTATTTTAGGGTACATGGAAGAAGTTTAAAGAAAACTTTAAATATTTAAATAAAAAAACTTAAAATAAGAAAACTGGAAATACAGGAAGGGGCCAGGTTATAGAGTGTCTTAAAAACCAAAAAGAGGATCCTTTTTTAAAATATTTTTTTTATTTGATACATTATACATTTGATTCTGGAGGTAATCAGGGGATACTATAATTTATCAAAGAGGGGAAGAGATGATTAGGGCTAAACTCTAAGAAGATAAATTTGTCAGCTGTGTGGAGAATGGACTAGATTTGGGAGAGATTCATGGCATGAAGACCAACCAGGGGTTATTGTAATATTTAAGACTGAGGTAAGGACCTGCATCAGGATGGTGGCAGTGTTAAGGGAAGAAAGGGAACATGTATAAGAGGTGTTATGAATATGGAACTGACAGGTCTTGGTAACAAATCAGATATGGAGCATGAGAAAGTAAGAAGTCAAAGATAATATCAATGTTGTGAACCTCAAAGACTGGGAGGATAATGATGTCCTCAATAGCAATTGACTGAAAAAAAATTGAAATTGGGTGATAAATATGGATTGAGTGACCCTTGATGGAGGAGATATGACTGAATAATGGGGGTAGAGGAGAGCCTGAAGTGGCAATAGGGAAAAAGGACTATTCCAACTTCTCTACCTCAGCTAGGGAGTGAGAGAGAATATGAGTAGAAGTGAAACTTTGGTTCTGGAAAGAATGGCTGAGGAAGCTGTGTTATCAGAATAAAGCTAGGAAGAAGTTGTTGGACCCAGCTCAGACAGGCTATTTAGAGCTGATTGTTAAATTTTCAGTGGAAATTACCAAACACTACAAATAAGGGCTTCATTCACTGTTTTGTTGATTGTTTTGACTTGCCTAGGCTTGAGAAAGTGATGGAGAAAATGTTAATGGTACAGATTAAATTTAAAAGTGCATTCTGCATACATTTCCTCTCCCTTTCTCCCAGAGAACTTGTCTAAATATTTACTAATGCATTCCTGTAACTAGGTCTAAGTTAATGAAAGAAGAGGGAAGAATTGGAAAAAAAAAAAAAAAAGTTTAAGATGAAAGCTTTTTTTTTTTTTTTTTTTTTTTAACCTAAGGAGCAGACATTCCAAAGGGCTCAGTGGAAAGAGTGAGTAAAGAGTGAGTAAGGAGTCGGGTAAGGGGTTAGGTTTAGGAGGATGTGAATAAGTGAGCAGTCAGTGGAAGGTAGAGAATAGATTTTGAATAATGACAGATAGGAGTTCAAAATAATTGGGATGGGTAAAATATAATAGGGCTGGAGTTGTTATAATCCCTGAAGACTGAGTTAAGGTAGATCATCTACTTCTTTAGGGATTTGAGCCTTAGGGTGGAATTCTCCCAAGGTGTTAAGGAATGGAGTATAGTTGGAAAGTTGGAAGGGGGAGGGTGGGAAGGTTCAAGTGAGGCAGCATTTTGCTAAATGAGATGATAAAACTATGACAGTAGTAGATATATGCCTGGCACAGCTTTGAGTCATCCTTTAATTTCCTAATAAGAAAATACAGTGCCTGGGGTGGTAAAAGAAGACCCAGAATCCACATGTAAGTGTGTTTTGAGGGAGGTGGTGATTACTTGACTTTTTGATCATTCCAAAATCATGGCATTCTATGGTTTCATAAATATGTTGCTGGATAGAAGAATATTTATAGCAAAGAGATAGTTCATCTGGAATGCCCAACCTAAATCCCAGAACCAGTGGACGAATTTTTAAGTTGTTCATAGAGTTGTAAGTCAAAGTCTGAGTAATACTTTTTTTCATCCACTTAGTTTTTGAACATAGATGATGAGAACGTTTTTTTTTTACATCCCTACAGATTTCACTGAGGTGACTTTGTCATGTTGTGGATCTTGATATCTTAATCTTATGTCATCTTTCTACAGAAAATTGACACTAATGGGACCTCCTATTGGGATTTTTTTCTAGGATATCTTTCATAAGACTAGTAAACATCAAAGATAAGTAAGTCTCCTATTTTATGCATTACTTGATATTAGTACTTACTGTATTGTTGAACAAAGTTATCTCCCTGGTCGCATCTGTCATGGAGTATTATGTGGTTTTAATATATATGTGGGAAATACTTTGTTTAAAGAGAGATTTTGAGACTGCTTTTTGTTCCACTGAATCAAATTCTCTTAGTATATATTAGACACAATATGGTCTTATATTCTCTTCACCTTTCAGTTAATTGTGTTACTTTATAGATATTTTCTGACAGAAGCAATCATCTCTAAAGCCCTATTGCCTATTCCCTTTTCATATTTTCATCAAGGATGCCCTTGATGATAGTATAGACTGCTTTTGAAGAGGCTTGTAATTGCATTGCCCAGATTGTCTTTCCAGATTGATCAGATTATCCTCAGATGATCTCAAATCTCCATTTCTTGATTTTAATTCTCAATTTTTTTCTTGCCAGTAGAATCAGAGCCATAGGGTGGTCCCTATAAAGGCTGGCTGATTTCATGTTCCTGGGGCATGAAATGAGGCTGCTTTGAAAAAGAGGCTGTTTTGGAAATTTATTTAACGGTTTATCCATCTGCTCTAGCATTTTACAAAACCAATTTCATCTTTGGCATTTAGGAAATCATTATAAGAATTTCTTGTCATCGTCCCAATCAAAGCCACGAAGTTGAAATGCTCACTGCCAACTGTGAGATATCGTTGAGAATTTCTACATAGGCAAAATCTCTGCTTTAGTTGGGGAGGGGATGTTTAAAAAATGAGAACCAAAACCCCACAAATTCTATTGCAGCATGTTTGCTTTTCAGAGTCCAAATCGTTCCCATCAAGATGAGAGAGAAACATGAGCAATCTGTTCTACTTGATATGATGATGCCTCTAGCAAGCACCCAGTGCTCCTAATGTCTTCCAAATGCAGTGACCCTTGATGAATGCCAACTAACCCATCTGGTCTGCTCAAAGAATGAATGCAGTTCTTCCACGTTCATCCAGGGACCTTTGTCACTGGTCTCCAAAGTGCAGACCCAAAGCAATCTTATGCTGATAGTATATAAAACTGAAGCTCTGTTCGCATCTCGAATTCAATAAGCCTCTGAAATCAATAAGTCATCAAAATCAAAGGGACTGAAATTTGACTTGGATTTCATTCTGAGGTAGGATTGCCAGCTCCCATCGGTGTTCCTCCAATAGGAGGCAGCATGGCTTAGGGAAAGAATATAATTTCTCTTCAGAAGATCTGGATTTGAATCCATGCTCTCCTATAGACACTTGGGTAACCTTGTTATTTGATAAATCGTTTATTTAAAAATATGTATATTTATTAATTACATAATCATGACATACCATAAATAATCACAAATTAATATATAGAAATTAATGAACATAGCAAATAGTGTAAATAATTATGAATATAATTATTAATAAACAAGTTATTTAATGGCTCTTGGACTAAGTTTCCTCATCTATAAATTGAGGAAGTAAGACTTCCTCTAAAGTTCTTTCACATTTGATGTTCTTATTTCCTATCTCCACTCTCACAGAATGTGAGAACTAAAGGAAAATTTAGAGATCATCTAGTTCAGTGATTACCAAAGTGGGCGCTACCACCCTTTGGTGGGTGCTGCAGCGATCCAGGAGGATGGTGATGGCCATAGGTGCATTTATCTTTCCTATTAATTGCTATTAAAATTTTAAAAAATTAATTTCCAGAGGGCTAAGTAATATTTTTTCTGGAAAGGGGGCAGTAGACCAAAAAAGTTTGGGAACCACTGAAGTTCAACCAGTTCACTTTACAGAAAACATTGAGTCCTCAAAGAGGTAATGAAACTTTAAGTAAGATCTCACAGCCAATATGTGCCAGAACCAGGATTTAAACCCAGGTCTTCTGGATTCCTTCCATTTTGCCATTCTGCCACAGAGACATGGTTTGTCAGTCAGTCCATAAACATAGATTAAGTGCTTATTATGTGTCAGGCACTGGGCTAAGGCTTAAGGAAAAAAGTAAGGCAAAAACGGTATGCCTTCTAATCGGGAAGACTACATGGTAAAAACCATATCTAATCAAACTGTGCCCAGAGGATATGCAAAGTTATCTTAGAAAGAAGGAACTGAGTAGTGGGGAAGAGATTTGGCAAGGGTTGATGGAGAACTGAACTCTATAGGAAATTAGAGATTTTCAAAGGTAGTTGATTATAAGAATGGAATGCTTTTCAGATACAGTCAATAACAGCATGGAAAAAGGAGATGGATTGGTAATAAGTTTTTGGTTAACATATTAGTTTGCTGACTCATAGGAAGCTTATGGTTCACCAAAATCCGCAGGTCTTTTTTCACATAAACAGTTATCTAGGTATTTCTCCCCCATCTGATCTTTTCTTTTCTTTCCTTTTTTTTTTTTTTTTTTTTAACCCTTACCTTCTGTCTTAGAATTGATAAAAATATTGGTTCCAAGACATAAGAGTGATAAGGAATAGGCAACTGGGGTTAAGTGACTTGCCGAGGGTTTCATAGCTAGAAAGTGTCTAAGGCCAGTTTTGAACCAGGTCCTTCTGACTCCAGGCCTGGCACTCTGATCCACTGAGCCACTTAGCTGTCATTCCCATCCTATATTTGTGCAGTTTATTTTTTTGGACCCAACTTTAAGTTTCCCCCCATTAAATATCTTATTTCATTGTATGTGAATTTAAGTTACATGGCACAGTAGTTAGAAAGCTGCTCTGAAAAGTTAGGGTGACGGGTTCAAGTTCTACTCTTAGTATTGTAAGAATGGGATTTGTGCAAGGAGGATGGGACAGAAAGAGCCAGAGAAGGAGTGGCTGATGGTTGGTGACAGTTGGTGATGGTTGAGACCAGAGAGAATTCTGGGTAATTCTCCGGAGGAGGAGGAAGGAGAAGGAGGAACTTTGGGCAGAGAACTGAGAGGGGGAGGTAGTGGACATGTCAGCTTGAATCCAGTCCTGAGGGCTTCCTGAGGATCTTTCTTTGGACACTGAAACCCTGATTCCCTGATCAAAGATTCCATTGCTTCTCACCTAGCAAGACTTCAATTATCGAGTTAGCTAAGTGTTTGGACTCCATTTTGGGATCAATCTCTTAGGCTCCTTCTCCCATTACCTAACTTTGCTGAGAGACTCTTTCTGGTTCCTCTTGCAATTATAGAAAAGGATAGAAATAGGAAATAGAAATAAACTGAAGGAGAAGAGGGGAGGGGAGATGCTTAGGAGTGGGAACCCCAAAGGTTCCCACCAGAGTGACAGGCCCCATAGAAATAGAGAAGAGGGCACCCCCAAATCCCTCTACTCTTACCCCTTTCCCCAACCCCTAAACTGTGAATAATGAAAGCCATTCATTAGTCAAATAGCATTCCAGAGTGCCTGAGAGATGAGGGGGAGGGGAATCACAGCTTGGTCTGGCTGTCCCCATCTTGAAGCCAGACTACCCTCTGTGAAGCTGACTGACCTCGGGGGAGGCTTGCCTGAACCCCGCCCTCATTCAGAATCAGATTGGGGTCCCCATACCTCATCTTATAGGGAAGCCTTGCTCTCAACTCCTGTGGGGTGGCGCGACCATCCAGGTCACCCAGTTTTGGGGTGACACCCCCTCGTAGTCTCCCAGAGTATATATTTGGCAAGAGGGGAGAGCTGGAAGAGAGTATCACCTCACGGACTCTCTCTATCTCCCCTTTATCATAACATTGGTTACTTGGCTCTCATTATTATTACAGTTTTGGCAGAGAATCTTTATTCTTATAATTTTGGCAGAGCCAGCTTAGGTAAAGAACCTAAATAATTCTGGGGAAGGAAAAAAAAAAAAAGAAGCTTCTGTTTGAACCAGATGGCAGCCATTTTTCTCCTGTCTACAGCATAGCAAAAGGGACAAACTTAGCAAAGAAAATTTAAAGGCACTGTACCATAGAAATTTTACATTCAGACTGGTACAATGGATTCCCTCAGTGGGGAAAACAATTTGTACCATGATGGGAATATTTACATTACTATACAACTTTTCGACTATGATTTATAATTTCTGGATCATAGTGATCCCAGGTTATATAATGGGAATCATAGAAACATATGATTCCTGCCAATGGTTGAAGCTAGAAATAGGTAATGTCTTTGCTTTCATACCAACCACAATTGCAGTCATCATCTCATTCCTCCACTTCTATTGGTCCTTAAAGAATTTAGTGCACAAATTGCTAGGACACAAGGATGATAACACTGTATTGATAATGACATTAAGAAAGGAAATAGCAAAGTTACTTAAAGAGAATGCTCAATTGAAAGGGGAAAAGGGATCACAGCAGAAAACAATAGAAATAGCAATGCAAACAGCTGAGTCACATACAGACACAGCATAGAAAATAGAAGACGGAGCAACAACACCAGCAGTACCAATATTACCAATTATTGATCATACGATTTTGCAGCCCCATGCTGGATTTCTCCATATAAAAAGACATAAGACATTTACTGCTGCAGATCTAGACACCTTAAAACAACGAATGTCTGCCTTTTATTTAAATCTCTTCAAGGCCATAAAAGAATTTAAAAGAGCATTAAGACTTTTTGATCCCACATTTTTGGACATTGAAATTCTTCTTTCTGAATTATTTATAACAGCAGAGAAAGCACAATTTATTGAGGAGATCCGTAGGAACACAAACTTAACATCTTGGCCACAATATTATGAAGATCTAGAATTAAACAGTCATAAAAACCTAGTATACCTAAGAAGAGCTAGGGAAGATCTTGTAGAAGCTATGAAATCCTTTGTTAAGAATCCTGATTCCTGGGGAAAATTCGAAAAGTTAAGGCAAAAGATAAATGAACACCCCTCAACATATTTAGATAGGCTTGTCGAAGCTGGGGAAATGATTTTGGGGTTCCAAGACTTAAATGAACCCAACTTGCAGCACATAAGGAGACAGTTTATTAAGGGCAGTTTCCTACCAATTAGAACATACTTTAATTTGCATTGTCCCAGATGGGAATCATTTAGTTTGGAAGACCTATGTAAAACTGCTGCATATGTTCACTCGGGAAATCAGGAAGTCAAAGAATCCAAAGAATCCATTAGAGAAAAAGATGATATCATAAAAGATTTAAAGGAGCAATTAAAAGAGGCTAAATCTACCATCAAACAAAAAGAATTAGAGGAAATCAAAAACCTGGCAGCCCTACATGCATATAAACCTAGACTTCAGTACCAACAACCCAGACAAACTAGCAATAACTTTAATAATAATACAAAGTGTTTTCTTTGTGGGAAATTAGGGCATATAGTGAAAAATTGTCACCTCAAAGCCCAACTTAACAGCAACAAAAAGAAAAGAAGCAATTACAATAATACATGCACAAAATCTAGATACAACACTCACAAGAGAGAAAACAAATGTTGTGATCACAATTATGCATCATCTAGTCAGCATGCTCTTGGCCTGCAGACTATGCAAAAATACATAGCACAGGGTGAAAGCCACATTATTCCCAAGTGCTGATGGAAAAACATGATACCTTATGATGCCAGGAAACAGCCCGGAAACATAAAGGAAAGCCCAAGGGGTGTGGCAATGGGAAAAGATATAAAAATCATGATATAAGAGACTTGGGCATGGAAATACACTATGGGCATGTAAAAGCAAAGATCAAATCTAGGGATCAAATAGAAGAAGCAAATCAAATGATCAGGGATGTAATAGAAATCAAAAACAGAATTCATGGGATTAAAGACAATGATTCAAAGAGAAAGGAGAAAAATACAAATGCATTTACATCAGACTTTAAACCAAAAATAATGACAAATCCAAATGCAACACTTCAAGAGATAAACTTAAATGGGTATTCTGAGCAGGTTCACACACAAACAGGCAATGATATGAAAGAAACTGCAAAGCAACTTACAATAAAGACCATTGGGAAGGAAAGACCATTATCCTTAAGCACTGACACAACAAACCTCCAAGAGACTTGGCACATAAAAAGGTTAACAGAAAAAAGAATTGCATTTACATACTAGGACATTCAAACTTAAACCCAACAGTAAAAGACTTTAAGCCAAAAAAAAATCTCTAAGAAGAACCTTGATTCAAAAACTTCCAAACTTACAAGCTTCTGTTACTTCAGGAATGCCTCCACCTGGAGAGAACTTTAAATGCTTAAGAGATAGCCAAATAGAGGAATCACTCACACAGAACAACGAGTCAATCCAAAAAATAATACATTCAAGCCAGAGTAACAATCAAGATAACAACATGTTAATTCCATACAGAAAAAAACAATGTAGGGGAACCAAATGCATTGCAAGATCAAAATGCATTGCAATCTGAGGGTCCAAAGCCAGAACAAACAGTAGCCACTTTACAACAGGAAGGAGACACGAGGTATACAGAGATAGAGGCTCCAATAATTCAAATGAATCAAAAAACAGAAACAGCTGAACCCATAAGCCAAGTCAACTGAGAAACAGAAAGCAACGAACCACATATGACTAGCGTGCTATTAGAAAATGACTTAGCAGATATGGACATAGAAGCAATTTTAGCATTAGATGAAATTAATACCAAGCCATCACAACCATACCCTGTTTACACAGACTCTGATGACATGAGCTCTGATGATGAAGAGGAAATGAAAAGACTATATTGAGAAGCAAATGTACCAGTAATCAGGGTACCAGACATAGGCACTGAGGAAAGACATGAGTGGCTATGTTTCATACATGTACTAGATGACTAATCCATCAAAAGTACAGAACACCTAAAGAAAAGCCTAAATATAGAAAGATTACAAACATAATGTGGAGAAGACTGTAGCAATGAAAACAGTATATATACATGGAATCAAAGCAATATTAGATTGCTTGTTCCACCAATAGAGAACATTACCCTCCAAAAGGAAAGCATATGTAAGTGGATATTGATCCACAAAACCTAGCCAAGTCATTGCAAAACACAAAATCATTGCAAAATATCTGAAAGTGCATAAAACACACACACAAATGATTGACATCACTGACAAAGCATCACAATCCACATTATTCCTGTATCTGGACCAGAGAGCCCATCTGACAACATGTATGATGACAGACAACATGTGACAGAGAAACAGAGAAAGGGAAAAGCTTCAAAAGAAGAAAAGGAAATCGAGAAAAGCACCAAGAAGAAAGATGCAAGAAAAGAGTACTTGAAAAGACATTGTGAAAAAACTTTTTGAACTTTGAACTTTGCAAAAATGGACAATTGCACAAAGAAGAGGACAACAGGAAATGGTTTATGTAAGACTATAGTGTGGCGATAGCACAAAAACACAAATTAACCTCACACCTTAGGGATAATGCAACCATAGTACATAGCATCAAGATACAAGAGAAATCTACAAACAACCTGAAGAAAATTGACAACTTTGAAAACAAGAGTGAGTATTTTGCATGCATAGTATGTAAAGAAAACACAAAACACAACACAAAACTGATATCTAGCTGAGACCTTGTGTAAATAAGTGAGTGTCTGAAGATTGTGTAAATATAAAACATATATATATATGCATATATATGTCTATAATGCAAATAGTTGCAAGTTCCATAAGATTTTAACCACATAAGAAAATCAAGCGATTTTCTTGTCTAGTTAACATCGATATACAGAACTAATGCTTGTACAAATGTATAATAGTGTAATTAATGTAAATTTTATACATACCTGTAACTTAGGTTGGAAAAGTAGAGTAGAATTATAAATAATAGTCCCTAACCATGTAGATACTATAGCATACTAACAATTTAGCAGATAATTAGAACATTAGACATAGGGAAAGTGCAGAAAGGGCTAGGGAAGTTCAAAAAATTTTTTTTCGTGAGCTAGTTCAGGGAAAGCGTAAGAATAAAATATTTGTGTTATTTGATAGATAGTGTAGTACAGAGAGAGGGGGTCATGATAGTTTTTTCAAGCTTTGGCTGAGTTCTGAAATCAGTTAGGGGTTTGGAATCTTGAGGGAGAGGAGTCAGTTGGTTTTGGGGAATCTTGTGGAGAGAGTTTCTGACCAGCTGAGCTACTCCCTTGCCTATCTGTAGAATTGAAATTTAGTCTAGCTTTGAAATATTTATTTAAGAATTGTTAGTTTAGATAAACCCTTTGTATCTTCATTCCCTATATTATTTCCTACCTTCCTTCCCTTACCTTATATGTCTGTGGAGTGAATAAGGAGACTAAATTAGAGAGTAGTTCAAATCTGTGAGGGGTTTAACTATAATTTGACAGTATCTTATCTAAAGAAATTGGTTAGTCATCATTTTATTCCCTTTAGACATCAAGAGCACCTTGAAAGTTGAGCTAAGGCAGGACCTTGCTCAGACTCCATCTCTGCCTCCCTTCCCCCACCTGAGGTTCCTGTGAACAACTGTTAGGGCTTCTTCAATCCACTTTCCTGACAAATCATCCTTAAAATAATAAACCCTTTTGTGTTTCAACAGACCTATTAGTTAATTTGTCAGATAATTAGTAAGAGAGGGAAGAAGAGGGAAAGAAACAACATACTCTGGGCTTGAAGGGAAGCCGGTGTATCCATCTTGAAGGAAGGTGTAACTTCAAAACAAGTCCCTTCCTGTGAAATTAACTAAAGCCTGTAGTTAATTTCAGTTCAGTCTATTTCCCTCAGTTTGTGTTTAAGTCTAAGTCCTAGTCTATGAGCCCTGCTGTCTTTGCCTGTTTAGATTAATTCTCCCTCTCCCTGAAGATCTTGTTCCTTTCAGTGTTATACTCCTGACTTCAGCCCTATTATATCCTGAATCTCCTTATTCCAGCCTACCTGTAACCTAGATTACCCACCTAGCAAGTCCCTGACAACCTCCTTTTAAAATTCCCTTGTACCACACACCTTTCCTCAAATTATTCCCATTACAATAGCTAAGGATACTGACATACTAAAATAGATTCTCAATATAAAAACATAGGTAGTTTAAACAAAATTTAACAGCTAGGAATAATAAGATAGTTGTCATTACTTGATAAACATATATTAAAAAGTAGAAACAAGTTAAAATTCTGTTAAAATCATAGATGGGTTAAATAATAACTTAGAAGAGTTTAAGGATAAGAAAATTTGTTACACTGTAAATTTAGACATTGTGTTCAATGGAAAATTTTTCATGTTACAAAATTGTTTTGTACCCTGTAAAAATTGTTATCTAAATTTCAACCCTCAACTCCCTACTAACCTCTCCAAAACCCATCTTAGAATAGGAATAGATAGAGAATTAATATAGTGAAGTTTTATTGTATGTTAATTTAAGTTACATGGCATAGTGGATAGAAAGCTGCTTTGAAAAGTTAGGGTGACTTGGGTTCAAGTTCTACTCTTAGTATATAATAAATATATACTAGCTATGTGAACCTAGATAAATAATTTTAGGTCTCAGTATTTCAGATAACTCTCTAAGACTAAAATTTGAAAAGCAGGTGCTATTCTTCATTACTACTGAGAGGTTCTTCAATAGGACAGCCAATGAAATCAATATTATAGGTTTGATCCCAAAATAAGTTGTTTCAAGAGATTAGAGTCATATCTCATCTGGAGATAAGTTCTAGGCTCAATATTAGAGGAAATTTTTTTTTTTTGGACAGAGTAAAACACAACCACAGTTATGAGAAAACGGAAAAATATGACAAAGAGTGTAGTTGGTTGGGTAAAGGAACTGGTATTATTTAGCCTGGAAAGAAGCGATAGTGTAAATATGATAGCTATACATTTTTTGTTTTTGTTTTTTAAACAAAAAGATTCAGAAATATTTATTTCTTTTTTAAATTAAATTAAAATTGTTATTTATTTAGAATATTTTTCCATGATTTCAATATTCATGATTTCCCACTCCCTTCCCCTTCTCCCAGAGCTGACAAGCAATTCTACTGGGTTATGCATGTATCATTGTTCAAAACCTATTTCCATGTTATTCTTTTTGGCAATAGAGTGATCTTTTAATGCCCAATCCCCAATATGATAGCTATTCTAAAGAATTTGAAGGGACATCATGTGGAAGAGAGTTTCAAGTTATTATGGTTGATCCCAAAAAGAAATGGGTAGAAATTTCAGAGAGGCAGGCTGCACTCAGTGTAAAGAAAACCTTTTAACAAATAGAGCTGTGGAAAAATGTGATGTGTTGTCTCATTAGAGAGTAAACCCTGGAGATATTGGGCAGGGGCTATAAACGATATATATGGGCCATATATGGGGACCTTGTAAAGAGTATTTCTCTTCAGCTACAGACTGGCCTTTGAGGAAATTTCCAAATCTAACTTTCTGTGATCCATGACTCTTATCTTCATTATGTTGTCAGTCAGTTAATAAATATTCATTAAGCATCTACTACATGCCAGGCACTGAACTAATGTGAATACAAATATGAAAAAAAAAGACAATTCCTGCCTCAAGGAGTTTATATTCTAACATAAATATGATTATGTTTATGTAAAGCATATAAAAGGAAGCTAAAAAGGGGAGAGAATAAAGGAGGAAGAGAAAGTACATTGTACAGGGCCATGATGAAGTCCAGTCCAAGGAGTGTAAGGTGGTGGGAAATGAAAAGGTGACTGGTGTGTGAGCCATCTTTAAATGGAGATTGTGGGAAGAGTTCTTTCCTCCATCCTTCGTCCTTCAAGTCAGTCTCATCTGATGAAAAAAACTCCAGGTTAAAAAGATGAAATGGTTTGCTCAGAATTAATTAATTTGTTATTGAAAGACATTGGGTGTTACACTTGAACTTAAATGTTCCAAGGACTATATTGCTTCTCAAACCAAATTTTAAGTTCCTTGAGGGAAGGTAATTTAAAACTCAAATTCCTTGCCTACATGACCTTGTTTCTTCAAGTCTTAGTACCTAGCATTCAGTTGTTGCTCGATAAATGTATGTACTCTTTGGTCCAGTGATATTAACCTCCTGTTTGACAAATAAGACACTCCATTTCTCAACTCTGGGCATTCTTTTTGGCTGACCCCTATAGATGAAACATTCCTCCATTCCAATTACTGACCTCTCTGGCTTCTTTTAAATCCCAATTAAAATCCCATCCTGTACAGCAATTCTTCCCTAACCCCTCTTAATTCTAGTGCCTTCTCTCAATTTTTTAAAATTTATCATGTATGTATTCATATATGTTTGTCTGTGTGTTGTCTCCTCTGCCAGACTGTAAGCTTCTTAAGGGTATGGATTGTCTTTTGCTTCTTTTTTTGCATCCCTAGCACTTAACACAGTTTTGGTCATATTATAGATGTTTAATAAATGTTTACTGATTAATTGATTCTATTAAAGGAAATAATATCCCCTATAGTCCAAAGAGAATGGAAATATTTAGTCCATTCAGTCTAAAATTGACCCAGTAGCAAAGAATACTCACAATCTCCTGCTCTCAAGGAGTTAATATCCTAATAGAAGGAGCTAGTATTCAGAAGGGAGTGGTAGACAAAGAAAGGTATTTTGATTCCAGAAGTTGCAGGAATGGTGAGTCCTTTCCAGGACAATGTTGATTTATTGTGATCCCAGGACATTAGGCAGTATGTATACACTGGCAAGGTGGCTAGTGGTAAGATAGCTAGGGAATGAGGTAAAATATGTCTAGAGCTGGCCTGAACATACTGGACCACATTGAGACACTCACCACTTAAGATCCTGGGGACAAGTCTCAGAAGTGAAAAGGCTGAGTCTTACAGGTCATGTTCTTTGATCCTGGTAGCAATATGGCAGATAGGAAAATGGTGAGGAAGTAAAATGTTTTTATACCATTGTATATTTTATTCCTCCACTTCTGCTTTATTCACTTTAATCAGTTTCTGAACTATTTCTTTGAATTTCTTATACCCATCATGTTTTATCACATCCTACTATATCTGCTTTATTACACCATTGTTTGTTTAGTCTATTGATGACATCCACTCCAAAAAGCGTTGAAAAGAACATTTTGGTGTACATGGTACCCTGTGGTCTTTGACTTCCTCATTGTAGTTGATTCTTAAATTTTCTATGTAACTTGTATAATTCAGAAATCTGTGAATGCTACAAATCAGATTAACTTCTTTTGTTAATTGTCTAGATTAAAGAAAGTGAGGGTGAAAATGTTAATGATGCAGATTAAATTTAAAGGTGTGTATTATATACATTTTAGGGTGGAAGGGAAAAACTAGGTGTTAAACATATACCTGCATACCTGGGTATGGGCCCATTATTAAGATCACCAGATCTAAGGTTATGAATAATTTAATCACTTCCTGGCACATAATTGCAAACTGTTTTCCAGAAGGGTTGAACTAGTTTGCAGGTTTTACAATAGTGTATTAGATTGCCTGTTTTCCAATGTATCTTTCAATGTTGACTTTCCAGTTTTTATAAACTTTGCCAATTCACTAGATCTGAGATAAAATGGTATAGTTGTTTTTATTTACATATCCCTTATTATTATGATCAGGAATATTTAAAATCTTATAGTTATTGTTAATGTTATTATTTTTATTCATACCCTTCAACTTCTAACTTACTGGAAAAAATTCTTGATGTTCTCTGTCTTAGGAATTTTTAAAAAGAAAGGAGTAGAAAGGTAGCTTCTTGTAATGCTTTGAGTAGTCTCTAAGAATTGGGAGATTAAGAAAGTCTTACATGTTTTTACAAGGGTTCACCTAATCCTGAGATTACTCATCCCAAAAGAAAGGAAATCTAAAGGTCTAGACAGGAAATGTTTTGATTTGGAAGACAGGCCAGATTGTCCATATCCCATTCAGACAGGTGGTCTAGTCATTACTTTTCTGTTGGCCTACGGTCATCTTGATAAATGATCTCCTGTAAAAATCAGTTGAAATGTTCCTGTTATATACTTATATGACCAAGTAACATTCTCTAGGCAGAGGGATAAAAATCCCCTTTGGATGTCCTCTGAAGGGCAGTCCAGGTGTCCCTTCCTCATCATGACTTTCCCCATTGTGGTTTTGATATATTGAAAATCTGTATAAGATATTAAATGGGAATTTTTTAGGAGTTTTACAGAAGCTGCAGATGATACACAGAGGCTGGCAGATGACAAAGAAAATGTTTAGAAACTCAGAAATTCATTACTATTATATAATATTAATATATTATTTTTTAAGACCATGAATATATACACTTTCTTTTACTGTAAATATCCCATAAAAGAAAAAGGAAAAAATCAAACTTCTTCTCTGGAAGGGAAGGGCCAAAAAATTTCATGTGGATTTTCCAAATAATGGGAGCACCAAGTTCCTAACCCCTATGATGTGGAAGAGATACCTTTATGTTCTTTTGGAGCTATGGTTATATTAGTTCTTTTCTGTACCTTAAGTGAAAAAAGGTTATAATATATCCTTTTCTTTATGACCTGGCTCTGGTCCACATCCTCATGGCCTGAGGGAATTTTATGGTTCACACAGAGGTTACATTAAAAAAACAAACAAAAAAACACATATATGCTTTTTAGTTATGCAGCTTTATGAATCTGTCACCTTGTCAAGAGAAGCAACAAAGGTCTCTGAGTACAGTTTACTCATATTGAGGACAGATGATACACAGAGATAGGGTTAGTATGAAAGGAGAGGAAGATGGAAGAGAGGGGATTGAAGAGTCTGAAGATAAAACTTCACTGGACCTAAAGCTAGTCCTTCTCCCTTATGAACTTGGAAGGGTCATTGAAGAGGGAAATTTTGAGTCCTTTGAAGTCTCAGCAACAACGTAACTGGAGAGTAATTTTAGCAAGATAACTGGGCTTCACAGAAAGGTTTGGAAAAGGAGTTACTTTGGGAGCTTGTACAAAAAAGTGTATGCTCTCTGCTTCTCTATAGCATATATCCTTTGTGTGCCTGCATCTGAGCCCATCCTTAGGGATGTACTTCTGCTCTTTACTAGTTCTTGAAGATTTTAGGCAGTTAAAAGGTACAAAGGATTATATTGCACTTGGAGTGAGGAAAGCCTTCTTTCCTTCCTTCCATCCTTCTTTCCTTCCTTCCTCTCTCTCTCTCTCTCTCTCTCTCTCTCTCTCTCTCTCTCTCTCTCTCTCTCTCTCTCTCCCCCTTACAATCTATTTGTTTTAGAACCAATAACTTCAACTCCAAGGAAGAAGAGTGGTAAGGTTTAATGACTTGCCCAGAGTCACACAGCTAAAACATGTGAGGCCAAATTGGAACTCAGGACCGCCCTTCTCCAGGCTTGACTTTCTGAGCTACCTAGATCCCCTCTCCTCCCCTCTAGTCCTTTCTGATACACTTACTAGCTAGTGAAGTGACCCAGGGCAATTCACTTTAACTCATTCAGCCTTGGTTTCCTCCCCTATAAAATGAGAGTAATAGCATCTATTTCAAAGGGGTGTTATAAATTATAGATGTTTTATTTCAGTGGATTTTCACAATAGTTTAGTAAATTTTACTGGTGATTAAACTGTAGCACAGAGATGTTAAGTAATTTCACAACAGTAGCTACAGTTAGCATCAGATGGTTTTCCTCCCTTCAAGTCCGATCCTCTTCCTAATATAACATGATAATCCCTTGATTTATACTATCTGCTTCCCTATATAAACTATCTTCCTCCAAAACTCAATACAGTATACTGTGCCACAGTAGGTGTTTCTTAAATGTTTGTTTTCTTGTAAAGGAGAATTTAAAAGTCTATTTTCTGGGACCCAAGTGGGCTATTTGTTTTTCTCTCTAGAAACTGGACTCTCCCTATAGAAAAGGTGGTTTCTCCAAAAAGAGCAGTTCTGGCAGTTCTTTATCTTAGGGTCCTCACTTGTCCTATCTCCATCTAGAAGGGGATGAGCCCTCCATTGACCTGTACTGCCTTCACATTGTTCTAGGTCTTGGGGGAGATTTGGCAACCTTTCCACACACCAACAGGTTCCACTGAAGGAAGAAAAGAATCAGAAGGTTTCTGATGCTTCTTTAGGGAGAATGGGAAGCAACAAAATATCATTTTAAAGGTCTGTCTTAGGGGAAAGAAAATATCCTCTATACTAGGTCTTCTTTTCCATTTAGCTTTGATCCCCAAATAATAGGAGTTAGCCAAGGGAAAGGACAAGGAGGGTACCCTCACTGCACATTCTTTAAGTTCCTGTTGTACCAAAGGATTGAACAGTATTTCTTTAGGGTCAGTTAATCCCATGGGCTATTTCAAAAACATTCATTCCATCCTTCTCAAGGTGAAGTTTATTTGTCTTCCCAAGGAAATAGAATCTATTTACTTCACTCCTTTGGAAAACATCAAAATCTTTTTTGGGTGAAGGGGCTTTATGGTCTCCTTTCTAGAAAACAAATCTTTAAGCACATTGTTTTTAGTGATTTAGCTTGCCAAGGGACAGAAATTTACTCACCACATTGTTTTAGTGGTTGTTTCAATCATGGTATCCTATCATCAAAAAATCCCATGATTCCCTCAGCAGTGGATTAGGTGATCTCTAAGGTCCTACTCATTTCTATAATCTATAACAGTCCGATGACGAATGAAATTCTTGTAATGCCTGGTAGATTTCTCAGACATTTTTCACAATGCATTTCATATGAGAATATGGGAAGAATCTGTGATTTTTTCAAGTCTCAAAGCTTAGAGATTAAAGATTAAGGCTCAGGCTTGCCCAGGGTCTTTAACAACTTGAAGGTGGGGATTTGAAACTAGGTCTTCCTCACAACAAGCTCAATACTCTGTCTATTATGCCATAATGTCACTATCCATTTTATATCTTAATCTACTGTTATTTATGAACATAGTTTATCTCATTACACTATAGACTCTTTGGGAGCTATCATATTTATACCTGGGCTCAGCACAATATTCCTCATATAACAGGAACTTAATAAATCTTTCTTTAATTCAATTAAGAGGATTTTAGAATTGAAAGGCATTTGCTAGAGTTTAGAGAATCATACCATCTCAAAGTTAAAAAAAACTTCAGGGATCATATTGCTTTTTACTTTACTTTGCCTTAAATCTCTTTTATAACATCAATTATCAGGCATTTATTAAGTATTTTTATGTGCCAGGTACTGTAATAAGGCCTGGAGATATACATAAAAAGTAAAATAATCCCTGTCCTTAAGGAGCTTATATTCAAATGGAGGAAAGGGAATGATATATATAGAAAAGTAGTTATTTAGGGTTATATGAAGATGTGTTGATTAAAATACGAGTTGGCCTTTAGAGTCTAATAAAATTTATTAGGATTATTTGGATAGGGAGAAGATGAGAGAGAGAGAGAGAGGTTAAAAAGGGGCCCTAATCAATTTTTCCATGTGGCTTCTCTAGCAGACCTCTGCCAGGGATGTTTGTAGGCAGAGTGCTAGAGACATAGAGAGCATGAACTTCCTTCTTAGCCCTTTTTTTAGCCTCCTGGATCCTTTTTTCCTGTCCTAGCCACTGAGTCAATTTCAGGTTGACCCCAGATATGCAGGTAGTCAATGGGAGATGATGTCACCTGTGTGACCCCAGAAAGTGGGGAAGATAAATTTCCTTTTTACAATACCCCCTCTGATTCTTTGGGAGACCAGCAAATCTCCTCACTTGGGTTTTCTAGGAGATTAACATGTCAGGTTTCCCCAATGAATCATTCTATATATGAAGCCTATACACTTAAAGATTCTCTTACTAGAGGGTTATAAAATATTGCACCTTACATAGAGGGAATTATAACAATTTGGGGATAAGAGGGAAAGAAAGAAGGAAAAAAAGTGATTGATAGGTATATTGACAAAAAGCCAATTATGGGGTACTCCCCTTTGGCATAAGAGTTTACAATTAGAATAAATAGTAGGTTCAACCCCCTTCAGATAAGGTCATTATATCCCAAAGTTCACTCTGGATTTCTTGATGAAGTGTGTGATTTCTGTAGGCATCCTTATGGCATCTTCTCCAGAAGATTCACTTTCTTGGTCTAGTGTGTTGGCAATTTTCTTTTCTTAATATTACTTTAAAATATCTTAAACTTTGGATTTTAGGATAATTATACAATCCCCCCCACCCCCACCCCAGGAGGGTGCTGATGAACACTAGAATCACCCATGGGGATGCATGGCTGAGCTATGAAGTATAGGAATCAATTCTTCAAAAGCAAAAACAAAAAACAAACAGAAGAGAAAAAAAAACCTAGATAATATATATCCTACATGTATAAAATTATGAGTAAAAATACAATCATAGCAGGTCTTTGAATTGCCAGCAAGGCCCAATTAAGGTAGCTTATATCCTACAAGCATGTAGGGCAATTGCAGCAATATTGCACTTACCCATTTGCAGCTAGGACTATGGAAAATTGCCATTCTATAAAAGAGAAAAGGGGACAAAGTCTGAGGTAAAAGGGAAATATCTCTCATTCCTTGGTCTGATTTTTCTCTTTAATCACAGGAAGAGGGGAGCCAAAAGGAAAGCCAAACAAAGGTACTTGTAAAAAGCAGGCATGGGGAAGCCCAACATCTAGAGTTGCCAAACAGCTGCTTCCTCAAACCCCAAGACAAGTCTTCTATTTTGGCATACATCCTTATTAACCCTTCAGGGATTGTTGGTCTCCTTGACCTTGTTCTTCTTTGCACTGTGCAGTGGCTCATTAGTAATCCCTTCTTCTGAAATCAGACACAAATATTAGTTAAAGTCCCATAGTATTTAACAATCAATGGCAGGTTTCCATAGACTAAACCTTTTGGGTATGCAATGTTATTAGGACTAATAGGTATTGTAAACTCATCCTTCAAAATTAAAACTTTAATACTGATTCCATATACTCAAGTTAAAAAAAGAGAGAAGAAAAAGAAAAAAAATCAAATTCCAATTAGAAATATAGAGAAAAAAAATATCCCCAAGAAAATGAAAGAAAGAAAATTATATTGCACAACCCATTAGACAATGGGTCAGCCAAAATAGAGGCATAATAATAGGATTTCTCACTCAAAAGCAAGATCTATTTCCTCTCTAACTTGGCCATGATCTATGGTGTTAGTGTACATCTGAGGTGCCATTTTTTTTTTTTTTTTTTAAGATTTAACCAAGAGGTTTTTGGTAGTACTCAGCTTTGTTTAACTGTCAAGATGATATGCCCAGAGCCTCCAGTAGGAATATTCTCTGGAATCCTTGCTGCCAATGGCCATGGTATCTTCATGGTTGACTGGATGAGATCCTTGATAGCAGACCATTAATCTCATATACCTACAGTAATAGGGAGCCCCATATGTTGTAGCCATAAGTTCTAGTTCTACATATGTAACTTGGCTTCCAACCACGCCTAGGGAATGCTGTATGCTGCAAAGAATACAGAAAGAAATGTGACTCTGGATTGGTGGAGACAATGCCAAGCATACAGAAGTGACCATGCACTTTTGAGAGAAATGATTAGTTTGAGACTTTTCAGGAGAGACACACAGATAGAGGACAATCCTAGGAGGAGAGAAAGAAAGACTTTGAAAGCTGAAGACGTATCTAGGAAGTTGACAATTGGCTCTTCAGCAAGACTCTGATTTGTAGTTTACCTCCCTCGAGGCTTTGGAGGTTTTACTTTGAATAAAATCAGACCTCTCTTGGTTTGAGCTGAGATTTTATCTTGCTCCCAATTAATCAATATTTCTTTTTCAAAGTTTATTTATTTAATTAATTTAGAATATTTTTCCATGGTTACATGAATCATGTTCTTTCTTCTCATCCTCCCACACCCCTTCCATAGCCAACGAGTAATTCCACTGGGTTTTACATGTATCATCGATTGAGACCTATTTCCATATTATTAATTTTTGAACTAGAATGATCATTTAGAGTCTACATTCCCACCAATTAATCAGTATTTCTTATGTGCAGGCATTGTACTAAGTGCTAGGAATACAAAAAGAGGCACAGGACAGTGCCTGCCCTGTCCTGTGTCAAAGAACTTACACTCCAATGGGGGAAGTGATATGTGAACAAATACATACAAAGGAAGTTAGATGCAGGATAAGTAGTAGAAGATGAAATATTAGTAGGGACATAAAAAGGTCAGTAGTTAGACCGGAGGAAAGCAAGCATTCCAAGTATGTGGGATAGCCAGGGAAAATGTTTGTAGTGATATAGATGGAGATGGAATATTTTTTCTTGGAATGGTCAAGGAGGCTAGTGTCACTGGATTTAAGATTACATGTTGGGAAGTAAAGTGTAAGAAGAATTGAAAGATAGGAAGGGACAAGGCTATAAAAGTTTTTGAATGCAATTAGAACATTTTGTATTTGATCCCGGAGGCCACGGGAGTTTATTGAGTAGATGGGTGATACAAATGAAGTTGTGCTCCAGGAAAATCACTTTAATAGCTGAACTGGCTCAGATATGCTTGTATTTCTTTTGGTGCATTCTGATTTGGTGTTTTGCTTGGATAAATTGGTTTACTGTTTACTTGCTATTTGTGATGACCTTTTGTACAATCAGCATTTGGTGAGAAGGATTTAAGCCAGTGCATATATCAAGAACTACCTTTTCTGTTAAGAGTGACAGGGAAGGGGCAACAATGACTCAGTGCATAGAGAGCCAGGTCTGGTGATGGGAGATTCTTGGTTCAAATTTGGCCTCAGACACTTCCTAATTATGTGATCCTAGACAAATCACTTCACCTCGGTTGCCTAGACCTTATCCTTGGAACTAATTCTAAGATAGAAGTTAAAGGTTTAAAAAAAAAAAAAAGGGCCAGGGAAGTGGCTTTCTTTCTTTACTCCTTAAATCACACTGGGCTGTAGATATATTTTTAGTCATATATTTCCTCTTAAAGTCTGGAGAGAAGAGTCAACAAACCTCATGACGCCCCTCATCCTCTCCCCATGTAATTTTCTGGGAGCATAGGCATGGTACTCAGGCTCTCTTCGCTGCAGAGGCAAGACAAGAGATATCTCTTCTGGCCATTTGTGAACCCTGTCTATACATTTAGATAGCTTATATTGTCACATATATATTTTACATGGGCTTACAAATCTTATATATGGCTCTCTGGTTTTTAGTTAAGTTCTTCAGAGGAAGACTGTGAGCATCTGGGGAAGAATGCTACAGAAAAGGAGGTGGAGGGGCTTGGAAAAGAAACCTCAGGTACCTAAAAGTTTTGTGTTAGATACTAACTCATCTGCTATGAAGTCTTGGCTGTCCTTCCTTATCACTGACTTTTCATCTGCTCTCCTCCCTCAGACTCCCTCATTTTCAGCATCTTGCTTTACCTTTCCCTCCCTTTCCCTCCTTTTATGTCTTTCATTTTGATCTGAACCCTCCAGTATCTCTCCAACCTTTCCTCCTCCTCCTTCTCAGACTAAGGAGGGTACCAGGCACCGTTTTCCCAGCTTGCTTCATCAGCTCCGGCTTAGTGAAACGTTGCCTACTGAGGTGCCTTTTTTTATTGCTGCCCTGTGATAAATGTTCTTCTCGCTGGCCAAGCATGGCACAAGAGGAGGGGAAAAAGTACATTGCTCACCATGTGATAAAAGTGAAATATTCCTCAGGATCGCCATAACTGCTCTCCTACACTTGAAGATTAGAACTAAAGTTACAAGCACAAACCTGTCTGCCAGCTCTTCCTCAGACTCCCTCAGCAAAACAGCATTCCAAAGAGAAAGAATCTGGGGCCCTTTCCTAGACAAATACAAAAGGAAATAACTCTCTTTTCTCACTTCTTTAGTTTTTCTAGATCCTTCTCCTAATTTCATCCATGCTCAGTTAATGTTTCTCTACTCATGGGTATTTGCTTTTAGTAGGACCCTTTTGAAAACAGAAAAGCTTTAGAGATCCAAAGGAATGCATCTAAAATGGGAAAAGTTTAATCATCATGGGCAGGGAGTTGGGAAGAAGAAGATGAAGATGTTGATGATTGTTTTGTAAGTGGGAACTCTACTTCTGGGGTCCTAGGCAACCTAAGCTCTCTATTCTTTATTTATAAAATGAGGGGGTTAGGTTAGATTTAATTAAATTCAACAAACTTTTTATTAAGTCCATATTGTCCACAAAGCATTGTGCTAGATGTCAAAGATAGAGATGCAAAAATGAAATGATGCCATTCCTAATGTGTTTATGTCCTAATTGTTTTTTTGGTGAGGTTGGGAGAGTTTGCAAGATATATAAAGATAAATACAAAATATAATCAAAGTAAATTCAGGGTTTTCTTTTTTGGAAGAAAAAAAAGAACAACTTGGGTGAGGATCAAAAAAGACTTGTGGGAGACGGAAAATGAACTGAGCTTTGAAAGCAGTGAGGGAGTCTACAAGAGTAGATTGTTTCAGCAATAAAGGCATAGACATGTACAGACACAGCTATTTCATCAGAGTGGGCATCCAGGGAATTGTATTTATTCATTTTCTAAAGGTGAACATCCATTTTAAAGAACCTTATTTTTATTCATTAATTTCTTAACTAAAATATTTTAAAATTTAATTATATGAAACTTTGAAAATACAAATCTCTAATACATGAAGCAAGACATAATTTTTTCCCCTGTCATGATATCAGAATATACAAAGATACAATTTCTTAGTCTTTAATTTGATAATGAGTTAACCTAAAGTGACCAAAGAAGATTAAAGTTTTTTTTATTTTTATTTTTATTTTTATTTTCGTGTCCTAAAAAATGAGACACCACATGCTGAGTGTTATGGATTTAAATTCCTCAGTTATATAATTCTAATTACCAGAAGGAAGTTAATACTTAAAAAACAACAACAACAAAAAAAAAAAACAAAAAAACTCTTACCTTCTGGCTAAAACGTGATATAAGGAAGAAGAGCAATAAGAGCTAGGCAACTGGAGTTAAGTGACTTGCTCAAGGTTTCCCAGCCAGAAAGTGTCTGCAGTCATATTTGAACCCAGATCCTCCTGTCTCCAGGCCTGTCTCTCTACTCATACTATGTATTGATTTCAAGGAAGAAAAGAGTGGTAAGGGCTAGGCAATGGGGGTTAAGTGACTTGCCCAGGGTCACATAGCTAGGAAGTGTCTGAGGCCAGATTTGAACCCAAGACCTCCTGTCCAGAAAGCCTGACTTTCTATCCACTAAGCCACCTAGTTCCCCCCTTCCCCCACTTTTTCTTTGTGCAAAATTGTGATTCAAGGCATTGCTGTGACATTGTATGCCTTAGTGTGATGTTTATATACAGTGTATGTGTTGAAAAAGTTCTTTCACATAAACAGCTTGTGAAAAGTAAAATGGAAAAGTATTAGAATGGGGGCAGCGAGGTGGTCTGGATAGTTGGTTTACTGGCCATTTGCCACGTGTGATGATCTTTTGTATAATGAACATTTGATGATAAGGAACAAAGCCCATGCAGAAGCTAAGAACTACCTTTTCTATTGAGAGTGACAGGGAAGGGGCAGCTAGGAGACTTAGTGGATAGAGAGCCAGGCTTGGAGATGGGAGGTCCTGATTTCAAACCTGGTCTCAGATACTTCCTAATGGTGTGACTCTGGTTCCCCAGTTATCTAACTCTTGTTGCACTTCTGCCTTAGAACCAATATTTTGTGTTGATTCTAAAACAGAAGTAAACTTTTTTCTTTTTTTTTTTTAATTAAAGAGTTGGAAAGATTTGAAAAAGGCCTAAAACATGGAGGATGGATCCAATTGCTCTACTGCTCTCAGGTGGTGGTCATAAGAAGACATTTTCATAACCCTGAAACAATCTGTCTTCAATGTCCCACTCATTCAAGGACATTTTAAAATTTGCTGGTCATGATTCTGCTATCATCCCTGCTAATATCTACACTCAGCAGTTTCCCCTTGGCATTCAGAATTTTACAAGTCTCCTGTTCTTAAAGCTAGTCAATTTTGGTGACTACTGTGTCTAAGAGTCAGTAAATTCAAATATTTTTCTCTTGCTTTTCTTTGTATAAAAGACATGCTGGGTCAGAAATATGACATCAAGAAGAGTGGATATTTCTTCTTGATAGAGAGTGTATAGATTGTTCTCTATACATATTTTCAGATTGGAAATAGATTGAAAATACATATTGGAAATAGATTGAAAATATTCTAAGCCACTTCAGCCAGACAATAGGCAGTTAAAAAAAATTTTTTTTAATTATTTTGAATATTTCCCCATGGTTACATATTTCATGTTCTTTCCCTCTCCACAACCCCCCCCCCAACCCCTCTTAGGCGATGCACAATTCCACTGGGTTTTACATGTATCATTGTTCAAGACCTAATTCCATATTATTGACAGTTGGCCTAGAGTTATCATTTAGTGCAGTGATTCTCAAAGTGGGTGCTACCGCCCCCTGGTGGGAGCTTCAGCCATCCAGGGAGGCGGTGATGGCCACAGGTACATTTATCTTTCCTATTAATTGCTGTTAAAATTAAAAAAAATTAATTTCCAGGGGGCTAAGTAATTTTTTTTCTGGAAAGGGGTCAGTAAGCCAAAAAAGTTTGGGAACCACTGATAGTGTCTACATCCCCAATAATATCCCCATCAGTCCATGTGTTCAAGCAATTATTTTTCTTTTATGTTTCTCCTCCCACAGTTCTTCCTCTGAATGTGGGTAGTTTTCTTTCATAAGTCTCTCAGCCTTGCTCTGGATCCTTGCATTGCTGCTAGTAGAGAAGTCCGTTATGTTCAATTTTCCATAGTTTGTCAGTCTCTGCGTACAATGTTCTTCTGGATCTGCTCCTTTCACTCTGCATCAATTCCTTGAGGTTGTTCCAATTCACATGGAATTCCTCCAGTTCTTTATTCCTTTGAGCACAGTAGTATTCCATTACCAACAGATACCACAATTTGTTCAGCCATTCCCCAATCGAAGGACATTCTCTCCTTTTCCAATTTTTTGCCACCACAAAGAGCACAGCTATAAATATTTTTGTATATGTCTTTTTCCTTATTATCTCTTTGGGGTATAACAACAGGAAGTTTTCAAACACTTAACCTTGTGTCAATTTCTATACAAGGTGTTGGAGATACAAAAAAAGGCATAAATATGGGGCTCCTGTCCTCAAGGGGCTAACATTCTAATGGGGGAAAACATGTAAGCAGCTTTGCACAAGCAAAATATCTAGAGGATAAATTGGACATAATCAACAGAGGGAAGACACAGGGGAAGAGAGGGACTAGGAAAGGCTTCTCGTAGTCAAAGAATTAACAGAAATTTTTCAAGCCTGTTATTGTAGTAAGTTCAGATCTTGAGCTAACTTGAAGAGACTTAATCAGTTTTCCTACTACCTGTAAAATAATGAATTCAGTTCATGAATTATGCCCCTGGCTATTATTTTAGTGCCAGCAAAACAAGTTGTTTCCCCAGTTTTCTGTAAAGCTTGTAAAATGATGGAATAGTTTTATTTTACAGAAGCTATTGGTTCTGCTCTACATTTCTATCTTGTTCGACAAAGTCTTCATTGGAGATTCTATTTCTTGTGAAATCTCCTCTATGTAGCAAAAATGAACAACAACAACAACAAAACTTCATCAAAACCATTTTTGAAATCTGCTCCACAAAGACTTAAAAAGTCTCAATAGCACCCTCTAAAAAAAATCAAAGATGCTTCTTGGTTCATTGAATGCTTTATTGAAGTGTATACTGGGATGAAGTTCAAATAATGAACATGGCAATGTGCATAGAGATTTCATGCTTCCTTTATATTTCATTTGAACTTCTGAAATATATCTAGATGTAGTTGATATGCCATTAATACAGCCCAATGTCACTGGTGACTAGTCATTTGAAAAAATGGCAGGGTTGCTATTTAACCGGCCAAAAATACACTTAGTATCAGTTGTTAATTTATCCTAAATAAACACAAAATATTCATCTGCTCTATTTTTTAAAAAATCATCAAAATATCACCATAATGGCCATCTATTCGTGTTGTCTGAAGTCAGTAGTGTTGGTCTCATTAAGACCATTTTCCATTTAGTGAGGATATGATCTTTTGTTGAACCACAGTGTTTTGTAAGCTCACTGTTAAATCATTTGGAGTGTGATTATTCAGATAGAGTTCAAAACAGATTGTTGTACATGTTTCTATTATAGCATCATATCTTTGGAGCACATTTTCAAAATATAATGATAAATCTATCTCAAAAATGTTAGCTTTTTCATTGTGACCCTTCAATGGGCTTCCACCTTTTGCCAAACAGGATAATGTCAATCAGATGCTCCATTACACTTTTGTTATGTCAATGTTCTTTTTTAGACAGATAAGCCAGATTTCCCTTCATTAAAACTTGGCCATGAAGAATAGCTCAGCATATGGGAATTTTTGACAGTAGGTGGTTCTAAAAACATTTGTTAGCCCTTTGAAAATCCCTTATCAATAAATGCTGGATTACTGTGACCTTTGCTTGCTGAATCATTAAAGGAGAAGAAATTAGTAAAAGTAAGATGACGAATTCTTTGAAGGGCTGTATTCTAACTACTGAGAATTTTCATAACAATTAGAGTGAACACTTTTTTATTTCCTCCCTCTTTTATTTCCCCCTTTTACTTCTTCTAGGAAGTATGCTTCATCTAGGCCAATAGATACCTGAAGATAATTGAGACTTGTTTTCTAATCAATTTTTAAAAAATATTTTGTAGATTGGGTCAGCAGATGGAAACTTTATTGACTTTAATAGGACCTATCTTGTTCCAAGCTCGGACAAAGTCTGTTCCTGTTGGTTTTTACTCTGTTTATTTCATACCCTGGCTGTTGTCAGCACAATTTTTTTTTTTTAAATTCTCAAATAAAGAGTTTGATGTATTTTATTACTATCAGCAGATTCATCTGTGGAGCCCATATAATCCATGGAATTTATCTCCCAACCCACACTTGCATGGCAGTTGGGTCCCCAGGGCTTAGCTACATCTCTCCTCCACGTTCTGGGGGGTAACCCTCAGGGACTATAGATTTCTATCACTGTGAGCTTCATTGCATGATTGCCCCAATATCATTTGACCCATATATCTTATTATGTAACTGAGTGAGCCCTGCTAAGCCTCGGCCTTGAAGGACCCTTATTATCTTCTGCCTTTGCTCCTACATGCATAAAATAGAACAAACGTGGAGAAAAATCACACAACTCTTCTGACTGGGTCCAGTACAATTTATATTACATAATCTCATTACAGCATTGCTGTTATTATGCACAATGACCTCCCCATTCTTCTTATTTCATTTTGTCATCAATTCATATAGGTTTTTCAATGCTTCTCCCCTCTTCCCCATGTTATTTTTTATTTCTTAAAGAACAGTTGTATTCCATCTCAATTGTATGTCACAACTTGTTCACTCGTTCCCGAATTGAATGCATCCCCTCAATTCCCAATTCTGTACCACCATGAAAAGAATTGCTAAAAATATTTTTTGTATACATGGGTCTTTTTCCTTTTTTTTCTTATCTTTCTGAGAGATATAGTAGTGGTATTTCTGGATCAAAGGGTATGCACAATTTTATAGCTCTTTGTATATAATTCTAAATGTTTATCCAGACCGATTGGATTAATTTTTAATTGCACCAAAAGATCATTGGTTTATCCACTTTCCCTCAATCCCTCCAGTATTTGTAATTTCTGATATGTGTGAGGTGCTACCCTAAAGTTATTTTAATTTTCAATTTCTCTAATAAATATTTAGAGCATTTTTTCCATATGACAATAGAAGGTAGCTAGGTAGCTCAGTGCATAGGGTGACAAGCCTGGAATAAAGGAGACTCGCTTTCTTGAATTCATATCCGCCCTCTGACACTACTAGTTGTGTTTCACTGAGCAAGTTAATTACCCTGTTTGCCTCAGTTTCCTCATCTGTAAAATGAACTGCAGAAGGAAATGACAAACCACTCTAGTATCTTTCCAAGAAAACCCAAATGGGGTCAAGAATTGGACAGGACTGAAAGAACTGAACAATAGATAGCTTTGATTTCTTCTTCTGAAAACTGTCTGTTCATATACTTTGACCATTTATCAATTGGAGAATGGTTCTTATTTTTATAAATTTGACTCAGTTCCCTATATATTTGAAAAATGACACCTTTGCTATACTTAAAAAAATTACTTCATTGTCTTTTGGCAAAACGTAGTATCTCTGATTATTTCTTTTAATTAAGCCTGCTTTTGCATTGTCTAAAATCATGATTACTATCCTTGCATTTTTTACTTTAGCTGAAGCATAATAGTTTTTTCCCAGAAATTTATTTTAACTTATTGTTTCTTTCTGATTCAGTGCTATTAGAGTCTAGTTTCTAATTCGTTCTTCTATCTGTTTTGTAGGTAAACTCATCCCATTCACATTCATAATTATAATTACTTACTGTGTATTTCTCTCCAACCTATTTTCTAATATTTATCTTACTCTTTTTTTATAATATCCCTCCTCAAAAGTCCATTTTATTTCTGACCACTGTCTTCCTAATCCTTCATTCTTTTCAACATTCCCTCCTATGTATTTTGGCACTTTTCCTTCTATTTCCCTATTTTGTCAGATAAATTTCTATACTAAACTGAGTATGTTTGTATATTCTTCCCTTTTTGAACAAATTCTGATGAGACTGATGTTCAAGCATTGCCTTACTCCACTGTAAAAGCTTTTCATTGTATGCCTTTTTATATGAAAAAAATTTCCCCATTTTACTTCTCCCTTCCCTGTTCCCTCAATTCATCCCTTTTTCTTATTCTTTCATTTTTTTTAGATCATCTTAACAAAATTGACTCACACTCATGGCTTCTACCTAGGTAGACTCTTTCTAACTGCCCTAATTATGAGTTACAAGTATCATCATCCCATATAAGATTGTAAACAGTTTAAACATTTAGTTCCTTATGGTTTCTCTTTCATGCTTAGCCTTTTCTGTGCTTTTTTTGAGTCTTATGTCTGGGTTTCACATTTTCTATTCTGCTCTGGTCTTTTCATCAGGAATGCTTGAAAATCCTCTATTTCAATATCTATCTATTTTTCCCCAAAGGATTGTACACAGTTTTGATGGATAAATTATACTTGGTTGTAATCCAAGATCCTTTGCCTTCTATAATATATTCCAACCCCTCTGTTATTTTAACTTTGAATCTACTGAACCTTGTGTGAGCCTGACTGTAGCTCCACAGTACTTGAATTGTTTCTTTCTAGATACTTGCAATATTTTCTTCTTGATTAGGGAGCTCTAGATGGCTTTAATATACTAAAGAGTTTTCATTTTGGGATCTCTCTTTAAAAAACAAAACAAAATAAAAAAAAAAACCCTTTACCTTGGTATTGATTCTAATGTTCTAAAGCAGAAGAGTGGTAATAGCTGGACAATTGGAGTTCCATGACTTGCCCAGAGTCACATAGCTAAGAAGTTTCTGAGGTCACATTTGAATCCAAGACCTCTCTTCTCCAGAGATGGCTCTCTATCCACCGAGTCTGTACCTGCCAGAATTTACAGATCTTTTTCAGGAGTTGATTGGTAATTTTATTCAATTTCTTCTTTATTCTCTGAATTTTTAGTTATTAGGATGGTTTTCCTTAACAATTTATTGAAATATGCTGTCTAGCCCTTCTTCTCTCCCTCTTTTTCTTTTTATCCTGGCTTTCAGTCCAAGGATTCTTTTTTCTTACTTTCTGTCTTAGACTCAATTCTTATACAAAAGAGTGGCAAGGGCTAGGCAATCAGGGCTAAATGACCTCCCCAGATTCACACAGCTAGGGAGTGTCCAGTGGTTCTTCAATTATCTCTCTTTGATCTATTTTTTTATGTCAGCTGTTTTTTTCTAATGAGATTTTTCACACTTTCCTTAATTTTTTTTCATTTCATTTTATTTGTCTTATTCTTTCTTGAAGTGTCATGGAGTCATTAGTTTCTACTTGCTCAATTTTAATGCTTAAGGATGTGAACTTGGTTGTGTAAGAAATGTTTGTACTGTCCATCTTAAATTTGAACCCATTATCTCAAGGGACTGAGGTAGTAGGGAAAAAATTGTTCCCCTGGTTCAGGATGATGCATTCCTAGTCTTGCTCTTTTCTCAGGAAATTCCTCTTTGTTAAAGCTAATTTAATTGATTGTTAGTGATTTTAATGAGATATCAACTGGTTAAAACTGATATGGGGATGCTAATTACTGGTTAGATGACATTATGATAGTGATAGTCAATAAGCAGTTATTTAGGTCTCTTCTGTGTGCCAGGGACTGTGCTAAGGACTAAGTATAAAAAGAATGACAAAAGAAAGTCCTTGCTGTTGAGGAGTTAGTTCACAATCTAATGGAGGAGACAGCATGCAAACAAATATTTACAAAGAAGCTATAAACATGAGATAAATAGGAAATAATTAATAGAAGGAAGGTGCTAGAATTAAGAGGAATTGAGAAAGGCTTCCATTAAAAGGTGGGATGTTAGTGGGGACTTTAAGGAAGCTAATAGCCATAGATGAGAGAGAGCATTCCAGGCATGGGTAACTGCCAGAGAAAATGTCTGGTGCTGGAAGTTGGAGTGTCTTGTTCATGGAATAGCAAGGAGGCCAATGCCACTGGAGGGGGAAGTGTGTGTGTGTGTATGTGTGTGTATGTATGTGTGTGTGAGTGTGTGTGTGAGTGTGTATGTGTGTGTGTGTGTGTGTGTGTGTGTGTGTGTGTGTGTGAACTTGGAGCATAAGAAAAATGAAAAAGTAAGGGTGAGATTAGGTTATGAAAGGCTTTCAATACCAAATAGAGCATTCTGTATTTTGATCTTGCAAGTGATAGGAAGTCACTGGAGATGATGACTAGTTGGGTGACATGGTTACATTAGCACTTTATGAAAATTACTTTGTCAGCTGAATAAAGGTTGAAATGGGGAGAGATTTGAGTCAGGAAAACCAAAAAGCAGGGTGCTGCAATAATCCAGGCAATATCAGAGGGGAAAAAAAGGGTATATTGGAGAGATGCTACAGACAGTAAGATAGGGAGAAATCAGTTTGAAAACAACTCAGTATGGAACTTGGGGACACTCACAAATTTGTGTGTCTCAAATAAAAAGCCTGAAAGGACTTCTCTCGTAGGTTGATGAGTATATATTTATCATAACTCTTTTTAACTTTTAATAGGAAAATAGACAAAGCATGAAGTCCAACAAAATGAATGAAAATGCATCAAAGTTTTTAGATATAAACTCTTTTCATAAGATTATCCTGGAAACTGGTGGCGCTTAAAGAGACACCCCAAAAATACTACATAGGCAAAGTCATTATTTCCAGGTATGGCATCAGGAAAGACTTCTTGACTGAAATGCCATTTTATTTAGCCTTTGAAGGATGGATAGGAATTTAGTAGATCAAAAGGGAAAGGGATGAAAGGAATAGAAATCATTTAAAACAGAACATTTATTTAGTCAGTAAGTAGAAGATAGAAGAAAGATTGATAACTTTCCTGCTTTACCCAATAAGGTTATTCATTTTTGTAGGTGGATCACTATTATATATGGCAATACTTCTAAAGCTCATAGACCTAAGGAATCATTGAAGAAGTAATAGAAAAGACACAGGTAGTCCTAGAGATATCTGTGTTTCAGAAGGTTGCTGAACCTATGCCAGTTTGAGTTGCAGATAAACTATCTCCAGCTCAGGACAACTGGTGTTGTTTATCCTTCATTCATTGACTTCACAGGATAATGCCTTGACTTGCTTATGAAATGGATTTAAGTGGTACCCAGTTCCATTCTTCGTGGCCATTAGAACAAATTGTTCTCATCCTTCCATTCATTGTGGAAAGTTTTCACATTCTTAGGATATACATCTCTCTAATTTACTGATAAGTTTTTGTGCCTGTCAGTTATCCTCAACCTCGTTTAGCCATCTGCTAAAATGGTTTTACTGGGATGTGGCTGTTGTGCATGCTATAACTTGTTGAAGGCACAGGGGAGAGTTAGGTGAGAGGTGGACACAAAGGTGGAGGAGAAGCCTTGGAAGGGGCTAAGCAAATCTTCTCACCGGAGGTACTTGTCTTTCTTGAACATCTTATATACTGTAGTAAGTACTGGGGATACAAGAAGATCATAGGAATGGATCTAAAAGGGATCTTAGAGGCTACCTTGTCTAATTACTCCAGATTACAGAAAAAGAAACTTGAGCTTAGATGGGTTAAGAAACTTATCCAAGTTCGTTCAAATAATAAATGCTGGAATTGGGTTTGAAATTCCATGAGGTCTGAATCTAAATTAGAAATGCTGACTTCCAATTCAAAGAACTGACTCATTGGGAGGCAGACAGCTCAGATCCTATATAACTATTTCAGAAAAACTCTAAAATAGTCAGCTGGGTGACATATTGGATAGAGGACTAGACCAAGAGTCAGATAGAAATGAGTTCCAATATAATCTCAGACACTTAGCTATGTGACCCTAGTAAAGTCACTTAACCTTTGTCAGCCTTAGTTCTTCAACTGTTAAATGAAGATAATAATATCTACCTTAAACAATTGTTGGAGGATTAAATGAGATATTTGTGAAACACTTTGCAAACCATATAGCATTATATAAATGCAAATTATATAAATAAATGCTTTCACCAGACCAAATAATGATGATGAAACTAATGAAAAACTATATAGTAAGTGAATTTTTCCACCAAAGCCATAAAATAGATGAAACAGAAGTTCAAGGACAATAAGAAAGGGGGCTATTGACAAAGCCAGCACAAAATAAGGATAACTTTCCAGCCTGGCTATAGATGGGCTGGAGAAATACATAGACTACAAGGCTCTTTGTTTGATGGCTCCATAGCCAAAATTCAGGAGTCCTTGGGACAAATAAAAATTGCTTTAAGCAATTGAATGAAAGAATTCAAATACTAGCTTCTACTATAAGTGAGAAGAGATCTTACAACAGAATATTCTAAAAGGAAAAATGACTTGCAACCAAAAAATTATCCTGTAGGGGGAAAAGTGGCCCTCTAATGGAAAAGATTTTTAAGAATTTCTGATATAAAGACCACAGCTAAGGGGAAATTTTGAAATTCAAAAGAAGAAACAAGAGAAAGTTAGAAAGGTAAATTTATTTGAATAATAAGGAAGTAAGTGATGATGCAATGCTAATTGTACAATGCTTTAATGGGGAGAAGAAACATTCATCCCTTTTTAACCTTAATTGAATATTGAGAGAATTAACAAAATAAGAGTCCTAAGGATGGGTTCGTTTTCTTTTAAGGTTTTGAAGTGTAGAAAGAAAAGGTGATCTAAAAGGAATACACACACACACATACACACACACATACACACAGAGGCACACACAAGCACATACACTGAATAGAGCAGAAAGTGAAGAATGAGGTGGACTTTACTAAGGTGAATGCTACTTTGGGTGCATTCAAAGTGTAAAAATGGAAGGGGATAGCAAGCATAACATGAACCTCACTCTAATCTGAAAGGTTTAAGTACACACAACCAAACAGATTAATGAATCAAACTTAATAAGAAAACAAGAGGAGATGGAAAAAGGAAATGTTAAGAGGGAGGATAATAGCAGTGAGGAAATAGCTAGATAACTTCCTGATCCCAAAATTCAAAAGAGGTAGAGAAAAGACTATATTAGAGCATCCATAGATGAGAGTCCCAATTAGAGAATCTGTCCACTGAGTCCTGGAAAATATATATGGAACCACAATATCAGAAGGACAAAGTCCCTGTTCTGTAGCAACTTCCTGTTGAGTAACATTTTTTTTTTAAACTCTTATCTTCTTTCTTAAAATTGATAGGAAGTATCAGTTGCAAGACAGAAGAATATTAAGGTCTGGGAAAATAGGGTTAAGTGATTTACCCAGTCACCTAGTTAGGAAGTATTTGAGGCAAGATTTGAAGTAGAACCTCCCACCTTCAGACCTGGCTTTCTGTCTACTGAGCCACCTAGCTTGCCTCTCTGTGATCTTCTTAACCTGACATTTATATTTTGGAGGATGAGTCTCTTCAGGAAAAGGCAATGTGGTAGATAGTGGATAAAGCTCAGAACTTGTAGTCAGGAGGGAACTTGGTTCAAATCCTGTCTCAGATACCTAATAGCATTGTGTCCCTGGGCAAATCACTTACTTCTCTGATTCAGTTTCCTTATCTGTGAAATGGGGATAATAGCATCATAAATTTATGAGGTGGCTCAGATGATATAATAAATGTAAAGTACTTTGCCAATTTTAAATTACATATAAACATTAATTATTATTACCTTGTGTCCAAAGTACTATTTGGTTTTTCCTCTCCTAAAATTATAGCTCACGAGCTCCAAATAGAGTGCTTAAATTTAATAGTTAGCCAGGAGACACAATTAATTCAAAGGAAATGCATTTATTGAGGTGACATAGTAAAGAGATTAATTATGAAATACGTCTTCCTTCTCCCCTGACCTGAACAAAATAAAAACAAACCAAACAAAAACAACAACAAAACTGGGATTATAATCTCCCACAAACACATTGAGTGAGGCATACAATTCATACCTCTGGTCCTCTAAGACCCTCATGTTCTTTCTCCTCTTGTGGTGTTCTCATCCTTCTTCTACTGAGCACCTCTTCTAGTTAGGTCAGTAGAATCCTCTGTACCTAATCCTTTATGTAGTTTAACAACCACAGGGAATGACTTTCTTATTTTTCCATGTTTCTCTTACCTGCTAAAAAGCAGTCAGACTCCTCAGAGCTACCTTTATTGACTGTCTCTCTTTCTCTGTCAGTCTGCCTGTTTCTGACTAGACATGGAGGTGGTATTTCTTACTAGGCAAATAGTTAAATTGCAGGGATACCATAGCTGATAGGACCGGAACAGAGAGAATTCTCTGCTCTCTCACATGTTGCCCTCTGGGAGAGGTGCTGGGTTCTCATTCTACAAAGTTGCTTCCTTCTAGTAAGATGAAGACTTCTATATTTGTTAGAATTATTCTTTGAAAAAAAAAACACCTCATCATCCATTTTAGAATTATATCGTGTATTGGATCTAAGGCAAAAGAGCAGTAAGGGCTGGTCAATGAGGGTGACTTATTCAGGGTCACACAGCTAGGAAATGTCTGAAATCAGATGTGAACCCAAGACTTCCTGTCTATAGGCCTGGCTCTCAATTCACTAAATCATGTAGCTGCCCTCTGGAATTATTATTGGGAATAAATTTTCTTCTTGAATGAGGAAGCTTGATTTTCTTTTCATTTTCATTTTGTCATTTTCTTTGGTTTGAAATAGATCTTTGAAATCAACAAGGTATAATCTGTTAGAATTTTATTTTTATATCTGTTAAATATAATTATATCTGTGTCATATATTTGAGGGTGAGAATAAATCTCCAAGTGAACTAGCCATGGTAGATCTATGCACTTAAAGAGGGTGTTTCATTTCTGTATTCCTTAAGAGCCATGTCCAGATTTGTCATTTTAGTTCAAACCACTGGAGAAAGTGCTTGAAAGGGGAATGTTTGAAAGAAGAATGCTCTGTATGTAATTGTTTATAAATATTTGTTTGCTTGTTGTCTCCTCCATTAGATTGTAAGCTCCTTGAGGGCAAGAACTGTCTTTTATCTCTCTTTGTATCCCTTGTAGAGTGCTTTACTGGTTGTAGGTACTTAATAATATTTATTAACTGACCAACTGACTCTAAATCTAGTGCCTTTTTATCCTGTCCAGTGATGCTACATGCTATTCTAGCTTTAGATTTGCTTTCCCTTGAGGCTTTAGGGATATTTTCTGTGACCTACGACCAAGCAGTTGTTCAACAAACCATTTGGTTTATTATGCCATCATAGCAGTTGAAATGGCCGTCCAATTACCCAAATCTTTACAGAAGAGATTCCAGTGCACATGATTATTGGTGTCTACTTCTTATTTATATCAAGTGATTTTGAGGAGAACTAGGTCTTAGCCTTCCACAGAGCCATTGTGAGCCATGCAGGGAAGGACAATATTTAGTTCTCTCTCCAGCATTTGAATATATCAGAGAGTTTTGCAGAAAGCACACGTGTATTCATTTACATGCAAGGAGTCTTCAAATTATATTAACAACTCTCATTCCTTTCAGTCAAGATTCCAATTTTGCTGGAGGACTCTGCAAGCAACAATTTGTGCTTAAAATTCATTTCCATTCATACAACCTCAAATGAGGAAAAGTCTCTGAAAAGTGGAGTTGTTTGTACTTTCAATTCTTCATGGACTCTTACCCACCTCTAATGAGCAATTCAAGTCTGTACAATGGGTTAATGCAAATACCTTCTGGTAGACCCATTTGTTGCCTCTGTCTCATATGAAAATAAAATATACTTTGGCTAGAACTGTTTTTTCCTCCAGGATTTTTTCCCTTGATGAAGATGGGTGCATTGGACACAATTAATTGAGCAGAAAGAAGAGTTAAAATATATGATGATGAAATTAATTTCTTGCATGAGATTTAGCTTGTTACCAGGAGTTCAAGCAACAGAATGAATGCAAGTAGCCAATGGTTCAGCTCATTATATTTCTGACATCAGGGCATCTTTTATCTGGCAGAAACCAAGGCCCTAATTAACCTAATGTAGTATGTACCTTTGTCAGTAACAAGGAAGAAGAGTTGGGAAATTCATGAATTCATGAATTTACACATAATTTCTGTTGTTGTTCAGTCCTGTCTGACTTCTTTTTTAAACCCTTACCTTCTGTATTGGAGTCAATACTGTGTAGTAGTTCCAAGGCAGAAGAGAGGTAAGGGCTGGGCAATGGGGGTTAAGTGACTTGCCCATGGTTACATAGGTAGGAAGTATCTGAGCTCATATTGGAACCCAGGACCTTCCATCTCTAGGCCTGGATTTCAATCCTCTGAGCCACCTTGCTGCTCCCATTCCTGACTCTTTGTGACCCCATTTGGAATTTTCCTGGCAAAGATATTGGAATGATTTACCATTTCCTTCTCTAGCACATTTTACTCATTTTATTTTACATTTCAGATGAGGAAACTGAGGCACACAGGGCAAAGTGACTTGCCAAATGTCACACAGCTAGTAAGTGTCTGAGGTCAGGTTCAAACAGATTCCTTGCCTCCAAATCTCATCCTCTCATCTTGGTGTAACCTTGGGCAGCTCACTTAACCTCCATGGCTCTTGGTTTCCTTATCTGTAAAGTCAGTGGCTTGAAATGGATCATATATCTAAGGTCCTTTCTAACTCTGGATCAGTGATAATTTGGTCAATCAAGAAACAATTATTAAATACCTACTATGTATCAGAGACTGTGGAAGATATTGTTGATACAATGTGGAAAAAAAAGAAAGTCCTTACCCTCAAGGAATAGAAATTCTTTCAGAAGGAACATGTACACATATAAGTATAAATGAACATAGACAAATACAGAGGGAAGAATTTGAGGGAAACATAGACGCCAGCAGCTGAGGATGGGTAGCAATCAGGAAAGGCATCCAATACAAGGTGGTGGTTGGGTTGAGCTCTGGAAGGGATAGAGATTCTAGAGGACTAAAATGAGAAAAGAGTGCATCATGGGCTTGGGACAGGGGACACATGAGCAAACACATCACAAAATGTGAGGAACAGAAGGAAGCCAGTTTGATTGGATGGTTTGGGTTCATGAAAATGAATATGAAATCTTGTAAAGGCAGATTGAGACCAAATTCTGCAGGGCTTTAAATGCTAACTGGAGGTGTTTATAGTTTAAATTAAAGGCAATAGGGAGCCCCTGGGACTTCTTGAAAAGGGAAGAACATGACTAGACCCCTGCTTCAAGAATTTCACATTAGCAGCAGTTTGGAGGATAATTTGGAGTAGGGAGAGACTTGAGCTGCAGAGCTCAATTAGGATGCCTTTGTAATCATGCAAAGGGGCAGCTAGGTGACTCAATGAATAGAGAGCCAGGCGTGGAGAAACAGAGGTCCTGGCTTCAAATCTGGCCTCAGACACTCCTCGTTGTGTGACCCTGGATAAGTAATCTAACTCCAATTGCCTAACCCCTTTACCCTTCTGCCTTGGAACCACTATGATACTTCATCAGTTCTAAGACAGAAAGAAAAGTGTTTTTTTTGTTGTTGTTTTTTTTTAAATAAGTGAAATAAATGGTGGCTGTTATATGAATGCACAGACGGTGATAAGCTTGAGAGATGTAGAAGTAGAATTTCATACTGGAAAAGAAGGAAAGAAAGGAACTTCTTCCCTTAGATCCTATAAGAGGCCAGATGACCCATGTAAGTTTAAAAAAATTAATATATAATAATTAATATAATAATATAATAATATATAATTAATTAAAATGCCTTCAAAGTATGATATTTATAAGGATTTATTAATACAAAATTAGAAAGCTAGAGAAACACAGGGAAAGAGTCCCAACTCAGCCTTCACCACCTCACCTCTGGTCCCAAGAAGCCCCGTGACCCCCCAAACCCAATTTAAATACAGCCTGCAAAAACCACTGACCAATAGGCAAAAGCTGAAGGAATTATGGTTATGGTGAAAAGGAGTTTGGGTAATGTAGTTTTAGGGGGTACAGGGTCTTCCAACTCTTACACCCACCAATGGGCTGGTAGAAGGTAGCATGAAATTCATTTGGCCATTCATCTCTCTCATGACCTAGCTGGTTTTTGCCATTCTTTCCTGGGATTTTCAAAAGTCCATGTGGCTCTGAATATTAATTTTTCTCTCCAAGTAGAATCCTGGCAACTGGAAAACAAATACCATTTTAAAGGGATTCAATTATTAATCACTTTTCTGGCAGATAAATTCTGGATCATTCCCTTCTCCCTGGGAGTATTAACTCTTTTTTCTCCTTCTTTTGGGATATAAGGTCTATGATTGTAATAATTCTATTATGATTATTCAATAACTTTGTCATCAAAGGAAAATGTCAGTCAGAGCAATTCTATTCCTTACCACCTGCCTGTTCTTGTTACTGAAATCCTTTCAATTCATTGTCTCAGTTCTGCCAACACCTGAAGGGGACAGCTAGCCAGCACTGGAGAGCCGCTGGGTTGATTGACGTAGTGTTTATGTGAGAAAACTATAGTGACATTAGAGGGAGGGGAGTGAAGACAGTCTACCCCATGGATAAAGAGAGGACTCAGGAAAGCCACACACACACCCAAGAGATGGAGGACAATGGTTGGAAACTGGCTCCCTGTAAAGCAAAAACATTTCATTCACAGCTTCCCATTAATTTGAAACAATATGATTACTGCTGACAGAACATACTTGCTGCAAAAACAAAATACTCCCAGGTTGCTTTTGTTCTAGTATAATATTGGTGTCCAAAGGGCATTTTATCTTGCTCTCCCCTTAGCCTTTTCAGATTTATAATCACATGCCGAATGGCGCAGGACATCTTTGGAAGGCTTGACTCCATTTCCACTTAAGCTTCTCTTTTGAAAGATAAGAAAGGGTTTCTGGCTCCATCCCAATCTCATGGTAGCCTGACAAGGGACCATTTCCCACTAATAGTAGTTGGCACTTATACGGGGCTTCAAAGTTTGTAAAGCCCTTTAAAAATCCTGGCTTATTCTATCCTCATAATAACCTTGTGATTTAGATGCTGAAAATATTAGCCACTCTATTTTACATGTAGGCTATATAAATTCTGAGGATTCTAATCCCTAGTCCCACTAACCCTAACATTACCTCCCACTTACCCTATATATATATATATATATATATATATACACACACACACACACACACACACACACACATACATAATTATTTGAATTTAGAATATAAGAACCTCTTGGACAGAAGATAAATATATATATTTGCTTCTTTTATCTCCAGTGTGTAGCACAGTGTCTGGCACTTTGTAAGGACTTGATAAATGCTTGCTGACTGATTAGTTCCTATTGGTGTGTGGGATCCTCAGAGTCTGACTACATTTCTTTTGTTTTTTTTTTTTTAAACCCCTACCTTCCATCTTAGAATCAATACTATGTATTGGTTGCAAGGCAGAAGAGTGGTAAAGGCTGGGCAATGGGGGTTAAGTGACTTGCCCAGGGTCACATAGCTAGGAAGTGTCTGAGGCCAGATTTGAAACTAGGACCTCCTATCTCTGGGCCTGGCTCTCAATCCACTGAGCCCTGATTATATTTCTACCTGTGGTTAAGGAAAGATTAGCTCCTCTGGTGCAAGGGCTTATTGAGCTCTTGTTAGGGCTACTTCTCTCTTTTGGTGTCCACCTGCCACCCAGTTCTCACCTGGGGATCCAAGAAGCTGTAGTGTATATATAGTGGCTATGCCCCAGTAAACCATCTTGGCAGGTGGGCTAAGCCAGGTTGAGGGTAACCAACAGGCCTCCAACCAATCAGTGAATTAGGAGGATGTCTACTCCAGGCATGTGAAGACTTACTTCTTTGGAAGGGGTGGCTAGGAACAATTTATTCCAATGATCATAAAGTTGGCAGAATCCAGGATTGTGGATTCTTGGACATTAAACTGAAGAGGCATCCCAGGCCATCACCAATCATCTTTACTTTTGTCTTGCCCCAAGGCTTTGATGACTCTGGAAGAGTAAGATCAATGACTTTGTGTAGCTCCCTCTCACAAATCCAATTTACATACAAGACAAAAAACAACACTAGTAATGTCATTTTGGTTCTTTTCTAGTAGGAAGGACACCAACCAACCAATGTTTCTTTTTCAAGAGGGTTAAAGATTCTTTAATGTCATTAGATTTATTTTTTACAAGAAGAGTCAGAAATTATCAAACCTTGTAAGGGCAAAATAATACCTCCTTTCCACAATAATCTGAACTCTGTCCCTAGGACCTTGAATTCTGAGACATAGGCTTTCTGCATTATTTTGCCAGGAAACAGGCCTCCATATACTTTCCAGACATTTCTAAATCATTCAGTCATGTGTAGACCCCCTTACCTCTTCTAACTCTCCTTTATGTTTTGTTTTTTTCCCAATAGAATATAAGTTTCTTGAGGGCAAGGGCTTGTTTTTTTGATTTTTGTATCCGTGGTGTTTACTACTTACTATGTTTAGTTAATACTTTCTCATCCGTTCATTCATTCATTCATTCATTCATTCATTTAAAAACCACAAAAATGAGTGTTACCTGAAGGATAATATGGTATATATACAATGGGTTTGAATAGGTGGAAGTGCATTACTGGCATGGAATTGAGTAAGTGACTTTAAGTATGTCATTAAAGAAATAGACGAATGGAAAAAGAAGGTGAGCCAGTCACATTTGTGTAATGCCAGAGATTTAGAGGAAGCCTCCCAGCATGAGGTGTAGACTTTTGGGTATGAGAGATCTTGGAAAAGTCATATAAGATAAGAGGACATAGATGGTCTGCAATCTACATCATTAGAGAGATTGCCCAGACTATGAAATTTCAGATCTATGTAAGCATCAAAAAATGCCTGCAATTCAGTTATGGTAGCATTAGTTGTCAGATGAAACCTGCTTATAACCTTTTAGTTGTACTAGCTAAATTTCCAATAGGTACGGTGAGCTAAGTCAAAGTCATATTTCCAGTAAATTATGATTTTTAAAATAAAAAAAACCCTTTTATTAAGTATATAGCAAAATTGATACTATTAGCATAAACATCATGCTTAAGGTATATCATTTAGAATAACTTTTCTTAAACTCTTAGTTACAATATTTACCTTACTCTTTAATCTTTAGATGTTTCCTTTTTAGACTGCTCTTTTATGCATGGTTAAAACTCACCTTTAAAACTCAGCTTAAACTCTTTATTAGTATTGAGAATTTGACAGGATTTATCTGTTTTATATAGAGAAAGAAAACATGGACAGCACATTATGCTTCTGGTCTTCATGAGACTTTGACTAGTTTTGAAGACTTAGATTTCAGGCCAGGGTATGTTGCTATGTATGTGGATTACCCCGGGCAATTAATTTCACAGCTCTATATCTTGGTTTTCTCCAATCTAAAATAAAGGGGTGAAATTATATCATTTCAAAGATCCTTTCTGTTTTGTGATTCTATTTTTCCCAGTCTCTAGTCCCTTTGACAGCCAGTTTTTAAGTCTTTCCATTTTTTAAATTTGAAAAGTTACCCTGCCTTTCTGATCAATAGCTATATACAATCAATTCCCTTATCATCCTATTCTAAGCCAAAGGATTAGTCTGCCTGAATATAGACTGTCACTTGAAAGAGCTTTAATCTTTTGGAGGAATTTTATCCCTTTTCTATGGAATTATTGTTCTTTGGTTGTTTTTCAGTCATGTCTGACTCTTTGTGACCCCATTTGGGGTTTTCTTGGCAAGGATTTCAAAGTGATTTGCTTTTCTTTTTCCAGATCGTTTTATAAATGAAGAAACTGAGGTAAACAGTTAAATGACTTGCCCATGGTCACACAATCTCTGAGGTTAGAGTTGAACTCATGTCTCCCTGGTTCAGGGGTCAGCACTCTTATCTATTGCTCTACTTTGCTTCCCATTTCTATAGAATATGATGTTTAAAAATCCATTTAAATCTTGATTCCACAAACATTGATTAAGAATTTGCTATATGAAAGACATAGGGCTTAGTACTAGGGAGAGGTAATGTATGAATAAATAATGACTCATGCTTATATTTTTATTTTATAATTGACAAAGAATTTTTCTTACATCAACCCTCTGAAGAAGGTAGTGTATTATTATTATACAGGTGAAGAAACTGAGGTCTAGGAATGTCAAGTGACTTGCCTGAAGTTACCCAACTAATAAGTAATGTAGTAATAAAACAATAAGTAAGGGAGACTGGGATACAACTCCTGATGTTCTGATTCACAATTTCATGTTCTTTCTACTGTATTGATTCTGACTTGGAACTTGAAGTCTTATACAGGGAATAAATCATATAAAACAATACTTATAATACAAGGTTAGGATGGATATTTCAATAAAGAGTTAAAAAAAAGGACATGTGGTGGTTCAGAAAGGGAGAGATGACTTCATCTGAGGTAGGAAGGGGGACTATTGCCTGAAATATAAAAATTAGGAGGAATGTTGAGTTGAAAGGAACCCACTCTGTTCTCTATGTATTAAAGAGGAGGTGGAATTGGAAGTAGACCTTAGAGGAAGGGTAAAAGATCAACAAGTAGAAAATGGGAAAAGTCGAGAGAAAGTATCAAGATTAAAAGCAAGTTAATACCTACTCCTCAGTCTTTTTATACAATATTCTTCACACATTCTACAGCCCAGCCATAGTAGCCTACTTGCTGTTCTTTATACTTTGCATTGGCTGCCTCACGTATAGAATGTCCTCTCACTCTCTAATATCTTGGAGTTCCTGATTTCTTTCAAGAGTCACTTAGAATATTATTTTCTACATAGAGCCTTTTCTATCCTACTTCCTCAACTTCCATCCCTAACTGTTAGTGCCTTCTCATTCAAGGTTAACTCAAGTCTGCTTTGAATATGTCTTGGATATACACCTCTGTACGTATACATTATGTCTTCTGTTGGAACGTAAGCTTCTGGAGACCAAGGACTGATTTTGTCTTTATATTTTTGTATATATATTATTTTTTGTATATATATTATTTTGTATGTATATCTGCATATATATGTATGTTATATACAAAACATGTATATATATATATATATATATATATAAACCTAGCATTTAGCACAGTGACTGACACATAGTAGGCATTTACTAAATGCTTGAGATAATACATATAAAGTTCCTTGCAAACACTTAAAATGCTAGGTAAGTCAGTTATATCCAACTCTTCATATCTCCATTTGGAATTTTCTTGGCAAAGATACTGAAGTGGTTAGCCTTTTCTTCTTCTAGCTCATTTTACAGTTGAGGATCAACCAATTAGTTGTAAACACTTGGGATTCAAATAGAAAACAAAAACATTCCTTGCTTTCAAGGAGTTTGCAGTCTAATATCTTAGCAACCCTGGTAGTGATGATGTTATTGTCCACATTAGTAAATCTAGGGATCAGGTGGTTATAGACTTAAAGCTGAAAATATTTTTGAGATCATGAAAGTCTAACTTCCTAATTCATAAATGAGAAAACTGTCATAAAGATAAAAAGGAGTGAAGTCTGTGAGAAGACCTAGGTCTTCTCATTTCACAACCAATTCTGGAGAGGGAATTGTCCATGGTCATTGCAATTAGGATATAAAATGATAAGATGTCTAGTTCATTTCTCTTTTCTTTTTGCTTCATTCAGCTTCTCCCTAGGGGTGAGAACACTGTTCTTGATGGCCCTATTCCACAAATCTTGTCCCTTTTCTTTAGGTGGGATGATGACTAACTCCAAGTTGGAATTGGCATTCTGACCCAAAGTTCTACAGCACAAGATGGCTAGAAAGGGGGTAAGGAGCATTGCTTTAGTCTCTAGAACATATTTTGATGGACAGTGGGCTCCTCAGAGACTTCCCAGAAGGATCTATGTTTGATTCTATCTCTATCCACAAATAAGAAATAATCAAATGAGTGGAGGTCAAGTCTCCTGATCAATCAATTAATCAACATGCGCTTGTTAAGTGCTTGGTCAAGTCCAAAGGATTGTTTAATAAGGGAACTATCCATGGCATCACAGGTAGGAAAATCGGTGATTGGATGAGTTGTGTGAGGTGAGGTGTTCCTGAGTTTGATCATATACCTCAGCCTTGCTTAGCTTTCTTGAGTCATGACATAGCCTGAACCATGTATAAATTAATAAGGAACCCAGGAGTGCTGCCAATCAATCAGTCAATCAACAGGCATTCATGAAATGTGCCAAGCTCTGACTAGCCAGAGTTTGGTGTGATAATATGTCAAGTTTTGGCATCTTTCACTCCCAAGACCATGGTGAATCCTCTCCTCCATCTATGGCCTATGCACCATTGGGCTCTGGCAATATCCCTATTTGTAGCTTTGCTCTGCTCTTCCTTATATGTCTTTGTAGATATGGCCTCAATGAGGGGGGTCTCATGTGGGCTATAGGTTTGAGTCATCTACCACTGCCCCATTTTGGGAGATAGGTTCTGCTCTTATACACTTCCTTTGCTATTCTTTCCCTATCAATGCTTCTCTGGTTGTTTCTATTTTAGTGATATGGTCATTCCTGTTATGTGCTAAATGAAAGAACTTATTACTTTCTTCTTCTAAGCCCCTTTATGTTTTGTAAATAGCATATTGGATAGGGATCTGGCCTTGGAACCAGAAAAACCTGGGTTCAGATCCTACCTCTGACATACACTGACTATATGAACTCTTGATTCTCTAGAAAATTCTCTAAGACTATAATGCTGACCTGTATTGGTAGAAGGAATTTCATCATCCAGGGATCATAGTTTTGGTCCTTATCCTGAATAAACCATGTTAACTCTGAGATGTACACGCCTACATTCCTTTACAAGTCCTAGCGCAATTCAAGGTTCCTGGTAGCTGCTCAGTTTTAAACTAGGTTATTTCCATTGTCTTTATATTTTCTGGCTCCCTCCACAAATACAAGAGTGCTAAACATAAGCGAAGTAGGTGGTACAGTGAATAGAGTGCCAGGCCTCGAGTCAGGAAGACTCCTTTTCATGAGTTCAAATCCGGCCTTGGACAAATTATTAGTTGGGGGACTTTGGGCAAATCACTTCATCCTGTTTGCCTCAGTTTCCTCTTCTATAAAATGAGCTGGAGAAGGAAATGGCAAACCACTCCAGTATTTTTGCCAAGAAAACCCCAAATGGGGACAAAATTGACAGGACTGAAATGTCTGGACAACCACAACAACAAACATAAGAATGAAACATAAGACTCTTGTTCCAGGAGCATTTCCAAGTCTTGGCAGTAAAAAGAGTAGGTAGTCTCAGGAGAGAAGTTGCTGTCCTTTGATTTATGACCCACGGCATTGACTCCAGGTTCATTTGGTTCAAAGAAATAGAGATAACAGAAGATCACAGAATGTTACAGTTGAAAGGGAACTATCAGATCTTCCAGTTTACCCCTCTCCTACTACAGGTAAGGAAACAGAGTTAGTCTTTCCATACAGTAAGTGAATAGTCCTTGCTGACAGTTCTATCAAAAATTAAAGGTGCATGCTTTGTTTCATTTGATTCTTGTGATGGACAATCCTGTGAAGTAGGTGTTATTATTATTATGCCCACTTTATAGATGAGAAAGATGAGGCTAGAAGAAGTTAAATGACTTTTCCCAGGATACTCAGTATCAGTTAGTAGGATCCTAACTCTGCCCTCCCTATCCCTACTCCAGGTCCAGTGTCCATTCATTCCACTGCCTCCTGCTGCCTCTCAAAGTAGTGATGGATGCTGAACCCTGGGGGGATTGCTTTGAGTTCAGCTATTGCTGCTTATCTGCTCCAAACCCCTCATGAATTAGAACTCCTTTCTGCTCTGTATCCTAGATGCGTCTGCATCTTGCAGGGTAGGGATGGATGGGGATGCCTTTAGGAAGGAAATGGCAATGTCTCTTTCTTAAGAAGAATGCAATCTGGCAGCATACAGATGTAACTGGATAGAAACATAAGCTCAATTGCCTCCCCAGGATTCATAGAGACAAGTGATAGCAGTTATAAAACTGCTTAGGAGAGTCTTGAGTGAAAGATATGGAGCATTCTTGGGATGAGAGAGACTTAAAAGAAAGATCTGGTAATTTTTAGAAGTCAAGGAGAAGGAGGGCAGCTGAGTGGCTCAGTGGATAGAGAGTCTGGCCTGGAGTTGGAAAGACCTGGGCTTAAATCTGGCCTCAGAAACTTCCTAGTTGTGTGACCTTGGGCAAGTCACTTAAATCCAATTGCTTAGATGTTACCACTCCTGCCTTGGAACAGAATACTTGTATCAGTTCTAAGACAGAATCTAAGTGTTTTTTTTTTTTTTAAAAAGTCAGGGACAGAAACCTAAGAGGTAGGAGAGCCAATATATTCCTCCAGGCTCATCTCATAATAGCTAGTCAACATTTGTAAAACATTTTGAGGTCTGTATGTTAGTTTACACATATTATCTCATTTGATTGATACAAACAGCCTGTGAGATAGATGCTATTCCCCATTTTACAGATGAAGAAACTAAAATTAATAAATGACTGAAAAAGGATTTGAACTTAGGTTTTCCTGGTTTCAAGACCAGCACTCTAGTCACCATGGCACCTAGCTGCTTTGTGTTACCCCTCTCCATGCATTTCACCCAGTATCTTCCCCCCCCCCCCCCGCCAATCTCTCAGCATTTTTGTAGATGCTGTCATGTATCCAGTTAGTCTAATTTTTGTCCCAAATTCACTGTGTAAAGATCTACCTCCAATTCTTTGTTTATTCTGTTCCCTATGCCTAGGACATTCTACTGCTCATCTTTGTCTCAAATTCTTATTCTTCCTTTAAAGATCAAATAAAATGATATTTTGTCCTGGAAGCTTTTCCAGCTCTTCCTCAGAACTCCAATCAACCAGCAAATACTTATTAAGTGCCTACTTAATTTCAGGCACTGTGCTAGTTTCAGGATAAAAAGAGGAAGATAAAATAGTACTTACCCTCAGGGAGCCTATGTTCTATTCAGGGGATACAACATATTCTCCATAAGTACATATTTATAGATAAGTACATCTAATAAATATTAAAAATAAATGTGATAATTTGGAGAATTGGAATGCTAACCACTCGGTGAATAAGAAAAGGCCTCGGAACTGGCACCAGAGCTGAGCCAGCCTTAAAGGGAGTCAGATGTTCTAAGAGATGGAAATGAGAAGGAAGAGCATTCTAGGCATGGGGACTCACCTGTGTAAAGGCACCAAGTTATGCATGGGCTTTAGGCCAGAGTGTATGAACAGGAGTAATTAATAATAAACTTGGGAGGATAATCCAGAGCCAAATTATGAAGGACTTTAAATGCCACAAAGGAATTTGTATTAATTCTGGGGTTAATGTCCTTCCTAAATTATATGAAATATTATTCATCCAAAATTTTCTATTATTGGATCATAGATCAAGAAAGAAAGGCAAAAGTTGCTAGGTTCCATTTCTTTGGTTTCCCACTTTGTGTTCTTTATATTTATCCAAGGCTGATCTTATTGGAGGGGCCAAGTCAGAAACCTCTGAATTTCAGTGCATATGAAATTGTTCCCTCCCCCATTCTGATTCAAAAGAAGACATATAAGAAATTTCTAATTTGGAATTTCCTTTCAATATGCAATGTGGCATAGCAAAAAGAGCTTAGGGATAAAAGGAACAGGATTTCACAGTAAGTGTTAGAATTTAAAGAGAGGCAGATTTTAGCTTTCTGTAGGGAAGATATTTCTTAAAAATCAGAACCATTCCAAGATTGGAATGGGCTCTTTCTGGAGAAAGTGGGTATTCTATTAATGGTGGGTATCAAGTGGAGAAAATCCAATCCAACCCTTAGCATATCTATTAGTCCTGTCTCGGAACAGAATATGCTGCCAAAGCTAATAGTTGTAATAACAATAGTTCACATTTTATTAACATGACACTTAAAATTTTTCAGAACTCTTTTCTTCCCAGCAACACTACAGTGGATTAGGAGAAGCATACAGGCAAAGGCAACTAGGTAGTGTTTGACCATTGCTAAGCAACTACTAGGGAAGTGGATATTAGGAGAGAAATAACAGAAAGGTTTGTGGTTGATTCTGAGTCTTTCATCCAAAGACAAAGAGAATAGCTTTGAGGAGAGAAGGTTGACCATAAAATGTACAGTAGTATTCCTTAATCCTTTTCTAGTATATAAGTACATTTATATAAATAAAAGGAAGGAATATGTTTAGGTGTACATGTTCGGGTTCAGACTAGATGAAATAATGATCAGGAGTACTGGATTTGAAATAATGAAGATCTAGGTTCAACATGAACCTCAGGACTACTAGCTGTGTGACCAGGGACAAATCATGTAACTTCCTTCATCTGCAAAATGGCGGCAGGACCTATATTACATATTTATTGTGTCAAATGAGAAAACACATGAAATGTTTTGCAAACCTTAAATTACTATATTTATGGTAGTTATTGTTATTGATGATGTCAACAAAACACTCAAGTTGGAAGATAACTGGCTTGGATGGGATGATGCCCTACAGGAGTCAGAGAGGAGGAGGATTGGATAAGTTGCATGATAGTTTGCTTTATTTTTTAACAACATCCTTCTACTGTGAGCTGCCTGGGATGGTGGAGATCATTAGCCATTGACAATGTTAGTGATGATTAGGTGAGAATGACCAGGATGTTCTGAGACCATTATGAACCATGTTTGATAACATTTTAATCAGTTTGGGTAGAGAGAGTATTTCAGACTGCAGTATGGCTTGGGTTTGACAACTTTAGTTTAAACCATACATTTGGCACTAAATCTATTTTCTTATGACATTTCTTGTGTAAGACTAAAAATGAATACTCCAAGTATGTAAATTTATAGGATTTAATAACAACAAAGTGAGAGAGAAAAGGGGTTCCTTTAGCAGAGTGAGCAGAGAAAAGAGGCAGAGACAGAGCAGCCTCCCACACTTGAGCCAAAGCCAAAGCTCCCCCCCCCCCCAGAAAAAAGTCCCCTCAGTTTGGGTTTCAGCAAATTTATAAACGGACCCACACTAGGGCGCAATACCAGGAAGCAAGACAGGGGAGCCCCAGGAAGAGCAAAGAATGCTGGGAAATGAAGTCCCCAAGGTACAAATTTTTAAAACGCACATTTGCATTTTCATTTGACCATTCCTGTGCGGGTTTCTTTCCCCTCCCCCCTTAAACCCTTATCTTTTTTTTTTTTTTAGAATCAATACTAATTATCCATTCTAAGGCAGAGGAGCAATAAGGGGCAGGCAATTAAGAATAAGTGATTTGCCCAGAGGGAGTATCTAAGGTTGCATCTGAACCCAGGATCTCCTATCTCCAAGCCTGGGTCTTTATCCACTGAGCTTCCTTGTTACCCCCATGCACATTATTCTTGATGTTCCCCACTAGATTCTTAAGCTTTATGAAGACAGGGACAGAGTCTTCTTGATTCCAGGCCTGGCATCTATCTATTTTGTTCTATATTATAAACACTCATTAAAGTTTGATTGGTCATTTCTTGTTTCTTTGGTTTAGGAATGGCATAAAGCAAGTTCAGAGAGAAGACACCTGGTATAGTTTCTGGACCTATTTGCAGAACTTCTAAGTGGTTTGATAATATGAAGCTACATAAGGGCATCTTGGGATGCTGCTTTTCATGTTCCCATCATTATTAAGCATCTGTAGTCTCTCTTCTGTGGTGAGTATCAAGTGATTTCTTATGACCTAAGAAAGTTTCTGGCCTAATGGTAACATCCCTTTCTAGTTGCCTCATATTTAGTAGTTAGCCAAAAATGTTAACAAGGAAGATGGTTGCTTCCACAAAGGCTTTATCAAATGTCAGAACAGATGGCTTTATGCAAGTTGGAATATATCTATGAAAAGAGAAAAGGAATATGAACCCCACCATGAAAATAATGACTCAAAGCTGAAGTAGAGAGAATTTTTACAACAATGCCCAGGAGAATTGTCATTGGCAGTGACCAAAGTCTCAGAAAAGAGTAAGCATGAAATGGAACTACTTAAGACTAGCAAGAAAGAGACCAATGGAAAGAGACCAGAAAGATATTGATGCTCTGGAAGAAATTATCTATCTGATGAAGACAAAATGCCCAGAATAGATTATATATCACGTGAGACGAACAAGGAACAGCTTAATGACAAGATCAGAAGACAAAGTGTCCCTATAAGCATTTGAGACATGAGTTGCCCCTCCACACACATTCCTTAGCTAAATTTGTTACTTAAAATCTTTTGTTACATATTTATATATTTAAAAACCTACAAAATATATTTCATATATATGGCACATATATATGACATATACATAAATATGTATGTATATACCTAATGTAAATGTTAAAATTAATGGTTTGGATAAATGTATGAAAATGATTAATCTTTTATTTATAAAAGAGGTGGAAAGAGTGAAAGCAGAAGAATACAAAAAGGTAGAGAAGACATTAACTTATCTAACTAAAGATTGTTCCAGTGCTTGGTGCAGTCAGGACTTGTTAACCTTCAAGTGGAATTAAGCTCTCTTCAGAAGACAGGAAGGGAAAGCCAGCCATTCACTCACCCAAGTTCCCTCCAAGAGGCAGGTCAAGACAATGACTTGAGCTCAAGGTGACTCCTGAGGCTGACTAATTCTTTGAGTCAATCTTCTTCTTGAACCAGGCTTTCTTACTTGAGTTGACTCTCTTCTTGGAGTCTACTCCCTAGTCTAAGAAATTCAGGGTCTTTTATAGTGGCTTCATGTCTCCTCTCCTCTTCACAGGGACCAGTCACAGTTTTCAAATAGTCTGGCACTGCCAAGGGGACAGTGTTTGTGAGAACCAGTTCACACCTTCTGGAGGGGTGAATACTCATTGAAAGGGTTCACAGTTTCTGAGGGTGTGAACTCTTAAAGAATTCACAAGTTTCTGACTATTTGAATTAGAAAAAAGAGTGGAACTCTCCTACTATCTTGCTGGCTTCTCACCTAGCACTAGGTAGGTTGTGAATTCACTGAGTGGTTTGTGAGCTCCTCCATCTAGTTCAAGCTTGTATTGATTCAAAGTTATTGTTAACCAAAGTGTTAACTCCAACTAGGCAAAGAGAATAAAGGATTCCCTTTTCACTTTTCACAGGTGTAAACTCAAAGAGAACAAAGAATTCCCTTTTATACTACCCAATATATATTTATCATTACCACTGATGGTATATGGATGTGTGGATGTTTGTGGTAGAGAACGCTGAAGCTTTTTTTGATGAAATGTTCAATTCCTTCTTTCTTTTTACTTTGATATTCTATTAAAAATTCTGCTTTGAACTAATTATGTCCACTGCTTGACTAATAAAGGTAAACACACTAGTGGGGATTCATGAGTTTTGACTTGATATATATACACAGAGTACCTTAAAGCTTTATTATTTTTGACTGGGGGACTGAGAAGGTGAGTTGGGATAGGGTTGGATTGTGCCTCTGGTTGTTACACTAAAGGCACATTGGTCTCTGGGCAAGATCCAATTTCTTTCTCTTTTTTACTTTTAGGAATTGTTATTCTTTGTCACATTAGAATTTCATTTTTAAGAGCTTCCCATACCTCTTAGATTGATTTCCTCTTTAAAGACATGATTATTCTTCAAAGAGTTAAAGAAAATTATCATGTGACTATAATATTTGCTCTTCTTCAGGTTAAATATCACTAGTTCTTTCAACTGAAAACTTTGTTTTCAACAAACATGGCATATTTTCCAGTCCTGTTACAAATCTTGTTGACATTTTGAATATCCTCAAGGGAGAAGCAGTAGAGATATAAAAAGAGAGTGTAGAGCAGTGATTCCCAAAGTGGGTGCCACTGCCCCCTGCTGGGTGCTGCAGCAATCCTGGGAGGTGGTGATGGCCACAGGTGCATTTATCTTTCCTATTAATTGCTATTAAAATAAAAAAAATTAATTTCCAGGGGGCTAAGTAATATTTTTTCTGGAAAGGGGGCGGTAGGCCAAAAAAGTTTGGGAACCACTGGTATAGAGGGAGGCCAGTGTATAAAGAACCAGGTATGGAGATGGGAAGTCCTGGCTTCAGATATCTGGACTCAGATACTTCCTAGTTGTGTGACCCCACCCCCCCCAAGCAAATCACTTAACCCCCACATTGCCTAGTCCTTATTTCTCTCTGCCTTAGAATCAATATAAAATATTGATTCTAAAACAGAAGGTAAGAGTTTTAAAAAAGAGACTATAGGGGCAGCTGGGTAGCTCAGTGGAGTGAGAGTCAGGCCTAGAGATGGGAGGTCCTAGGTTCAAACCCTGCCTCAGCCACTTCCCAGCTGTGTGACCCTGGGCAAGTCACTTGACCCCCATTGCCCACCCTTACCAATCTTCCACCTATGAGACAATACACCAAAGTACAAGGGTTAAAAAAAAAAGAGAGACTATACAGTGTTTTCTTGGTTTATTGCACCCCTCAAATCACAGGATGAAGGATTGTTGCCCCAGGTTCAATGTATTATCTGGTTCTAACTCAAAAAAAATGCAGTTCACAATTCCCCTTCAATGGGTTTACTTTTTGATACAGTGGTACCTTGATACTCATCATTAATTCATTCCAGAAGGCAGGTTGACTACCAAAAAGGTCGAGTATCAAATGAATTTCTCCCATAAGGAATAATGAAATTTTAATGAATCCATTTCAGATACCCAGAAAACCAAGACTTTATGAAACATTATATTCATTAATAAAGTTATATTTTACTAAATAAACATAAATAATATGTTTATTATTAAAAAAACAGAAATTAGCTTAAATAAAATAATTTTAACTTAACTTTTTACCTGTATTGAGAGGAGTTCATAGCCTAAGAGGATGGTGGAGAGGAGAAATGTTATTGCCTGGAAGAGGAATCCCCTTCCATAATATCAACTGCCCTTCTGGAGTTCTTTCTTCTTTTCTTTTCTGTCTTTATCACCACTGAGTCCTGCTTGAGACTTACCAGGTATACGCCTCCCAAGAAACCTATCCAATGATATTTGGTTTTTTCTGAATTTTAAAATTCCTTTAAAGTGGGAAATGGTCTGGTCACTTAAAAATGTACAATTCTGTTTGTTAAGACTTTATCAGGATGATATATTTCAACAAAGTTTCACATGTCCACCATTTTGCACACATTTCCTTGATTAATGAAATGGGGACATCTTCCTTTACCTCCCATTCACCTGAAGAAAATTCCCCCTCCATTAGCTATTACTTCTCCCTTTGAAATGCCTGCAGCTCCTCAGTGTTGAGATATTCTTTATGCTCCTGAACTAATATGTGATCCTTTGTTGTGGCTGGAACCAGCATACACTTCCCAAGATCATCACATTAACAAGTTCTAGCAAGGGCATAGAGTGCCAAGCAAATATCAAATACTTCAACAATTTTTTTCTCATCAAAATGAGTCAAATACCAAACCAGATGAATTCTGAAACTGTAGTGTAATTAGCCAGAGGCAAGGGTGTGCTGGAACTGGCTCTAACTAATTTACAGGCACTGATTGTTACATTTTTAGTGTGAACATTTACAGCTCAGAAATCAGCAGACGACAAACTCAAGCTTAATTTTTTATTTTCTTGATTGTCTAGACTTAAGGAAGTAAAGGAGAAAATGTTAATAATTTATATTATACTTAAAATATATATCTTGTATACATTTTTCCTCTCTGGGAAGGCAGTTCTTAAATATTTACCAGCACACCCCTGGGTAGAGGACATAATTAAAGTAAAAACATTTATAGGAATACCATAGTGAGAGGATTTATATTAGAATATTTCTCCCAAAACCAATGGCACATTCTCCTACAATTCTACATATGATAGAGTTATTCCATATGGCTTTCCACATAGGGAATACAAATGGGGGGCAGCTTGTATTTTCAGTGCTACAAGGTCTTTGATGTATTCTCATGATGTTCTTGTAGTACTACTTACTGGATGAAACATGGGGGGGGGTAGGGATTGGGGAAAGAGTTGAGTTCCCTAACTTTGCTTTTTGCTGGATGTAGAGTCTCTTATAGGCTTTGTATTTTATATTGCTGTTTAGCACAGTACTAGCATATAGTAGGTGATGGATGTGCATTGAATGATTGGTTGACTGTCATCTCCACCATCTGAAGTCCATGCCAGACTTTTTCAGGACTAGCAGAAAGTTTCTCCAGTTCCACTCCCTTGAAATCTCAGAAGCAGCTTTGGAATTCCAAGTGCTGAGCACACTGTCTCTTGTCTCTGTCTCTATCTGTCTCTCTGTCTGTCTCTCTCTCTTTCAGCTTTCCTCTCTGATTCTTGAAGCTACATCTTTGATTTTCCCTTCTTAGTCTGTGTACCAGCCCATGTCTCCTATGGTCATAGCCTTCTGATGGAAGATGCAGTTGTTAATGGGAGATGGCTCTGTGTGTGTGGAGATTTCTCCCATCTTGCTTCACTCTGACAGAAGAACTCCTGAGTTTCAAATCTCTTGGAGAAGAGCCAGTCTGCTTTTTATCTGAGCCACCAGAAGTGTGATTAATCTTCTCATCCAGTTATTAGAAGTCCTTTATGCTCCATCAATTCTCTTCATCCAATTGCCAATGGCTTTTAATATTATCAAATTAATTGTCAAGTCATCAAGCATTTATTAAGTGCCTAATAAGTGCCAGGCTCTGAGCAAAGTACTTGGCATAGGAAGAAAGGCAAAAACCGTCCCTGTTCTCATAGAACTCACAGTCTGATGGGGGAGACAGCATGTAAACCACTGGGTACAAATGAGCTACATAAAGGCTAGAGAAGAAATAAACACAGAGGGAAGAGCAATAAGGGGATGAGGAAAGACCCAAAGGAATTTGGGAGGTAGAAGTAAGGATGGAGAAAGTTCAAGGTATAATGGAAAATAGCCAGTAAAAATGAAGAGTCTCTTAAAGATGGAGTGTTATGTGTGAGGAACAAGTAGGAGGTCAGTGTGTGTGTGTGTGTGTGTGTGTGTGTGTGTTTACATTTGCATATATGTATACATATTGTAATATAGAAAATGGCAGGATGGAATTCTGGGTGAGGCTTGACCCTGTATTTTGCAGGAATTCCATCCTGCCATTTTCTATATTACAATATAAGTATATATTACATATGTATGTGTATCTCTCTATATCTATCTATCTATCTATCTATCTATCTATCTATCTATCTATCTATCTGTCTATCTATCTATCTAGTATGCCAGGATGCCCCCAATATGATTGTATGTACATTATATATAATGTGTATGTACATATGTCTTATATACCAGTAAATGCACACACATGCACAAAGAGATACATGTGGTGTCTGACTCTTCATGACCTAGTGGACTATGACATGCTGTCCATGAGGTTTTCTTGGCAAAGATACTATTGTTGTTTGTCTTTTATTTTTCTATGAATTAAGACAAACAGAGGCTAAATGATTTGTCTAGGGTCACAAAGCTTGTAAGTATAGTAAATGTGTAAGGCTAGATTTAAACAGAAACCTTCCTGACTCCTATCCTAATGCTCTATCCACTGAGTGAATATTTTTCTTTCTTCCCTCCCTCTCCACTCTCTCTCTTTCTCCTCTCTCTCTCTGCCACCCCTATCCACATACACATATACAAACACATGCACATATATGAGATATTAAGAATGTAGAATTGTCAGAGTAGGCAACAGATTGTTTATTTGGGTGTTTGAATGTGAGAGAATGAGGAATTAAGAATGACACCTATGTTGTCAATCTGGAGGACTGGTAGGATGATGGTACCCTTGAAAGTAATAGAGAAGTTAGGAAGCAGGGAAGGTTAGAAGAGAAAGACGAGTTCAGTGTTGGGCAAGCTAAGTTTAAGATGTCTATTGGACAGCCAGTTTTAGATGTCCAAAAGGCATTTGGAAATAGGAGACTGGAGGTTAAGAGAGAAGTTAGGACTGGATAGATTTGTGAATCATCTGCATAGAGATGATCATTGAATTCAAGGGAAATGATGAGTTTATCAAGTGGTATACAGATAGAAGAGGGCCCAGGACAGAGTCCTTTGGAATACTCCAATTAATGGGAGCAACATGGAAGAATATTCATCAAGGGAGACTCAGAAGGAACAGTTGGGTTGGAGGAGAGCCAGGAGAAACTATTGTCAAAATATATAGAGAAGAGAATATCTAGGAGAAGAGGTGATCAACAGTGTTAAGAGGTTGGAGAATTGTCAAGAAGAATGAGAATTGAGAAAATTCTTCAATTTAATTAATGACTAACAATAGCATATATTTTATTTTTCTATCAGCTTGTTTAGGAACTTTTTGAACTCAGTTTTTAGATTTTTTGAGCAAACTCCCTAGGGTCACCAAGAACTTACTCTCTGTGATCCATCTCCTGTACGAGAGAATTATCCATGATGTACTTAAGGGACTAAATGAATAAGTAACTAGGTCACATAGTGGATAGAGGCCTGAGCTGAAAATCAGGAAGGTCTGAGTTAGAATATGACCTCGGATAGTACTTGTGTGATCTTGGCAAGTCTTTTAACCTGGTTGCCTCAGTTTCCTCATCAGTAAGATGAGCTGGAGAAGGAAATGGCAAGCCACTCCAGTGTTTTTGCAAAGAAAATCTCAAATGGGCTCAAGAAGAGTCAGACAGGACTGCATGAATTGGCCAATTAAGCTAGAACTGAGGGCCCATGTTGTCTAATGCTCAACAATAAGGTTAGAAATGCAGATTAGAATCACCTTTTAGAATGCCTTCAATGCCAAGATAAAGGATTTGTATTCTTTTCTTTAGGCAGTGGGGAACCATTAAACATTTCTGAGAAGAGAAAGGGTTGATCGAAAAGTTATTCCTAGAATTTTAATCTGACAGCCTTATATAAGCTGCAATGGTGGGAGTCAGGACTGGAAGCAATATGACCAAGCAAGAGGCTATTTATTGAGTAGTCCAGGTGTGAGGTCCAGTAACCAGCTCTCTTGGCATGGTATTATTTATTCCATTTTTCTTCTTCTTTCAAGTTTCTCTTGGTGCCATCTTCTATACCCCTTCCCCTTTTTAAAAATATCATCTTAAATCACTTAGTACCTATTGTAGTGAAATTAGGGAAAGTGGAGGTGACAGGCAGAGAGAAAGAATTCCAGAACTCTGAGGTCAGTGACTAGCTGGTTGGCAGTTAGTCCCTGGACTCTCACTGTAGAGGTGCTGCCTCTATATATATCTTTGGATACTCTATTTATGTGGATCATCTATCAAGACTTCACTGGCCCAGAAGAGGTTGCGTTTTGGTGGAACACACTGGTGGACAGTGTGGTCAAGAGCCTCATTCCCTCTTCTTTGGATTTAAGTGCTGAGACCCTACTGGATTCCTGATAAACCCTGAAGTACAATAGTAGTGAGATCTCCCTATCACCCAGTGGACCTGTTTTACCTTCCAGTTTTTCCTTAATCTGGAATACCATCAAATGGGGAAATTCTGGATAGGATAGAGTTAGGCAGCTGGGTATAAAGTTAGGCAAAGATCAGTATAAAAATCTGTTGGACCTTGGTGGGAGGGAATTCTGTTCTACCCAGATAGTTCATCCTATTCCCTTCCCTTACCTGCCTCAGTTAAATAATAAAACCCTGTTGTTTTTACCTTATTAGTCTCACCCTAAATCCTTTCCCATATCTATAGGATTTTGTATGACTGGCCCAAGGACTATCAAGAATCTAGAAATCATTTAACATCTTTCAATCTTTATACCACTAACCCACTAATAGTTATTTTACCACCAACATGTATTTTTTTTTATACCCCGACCTCTACGTATGGATAATTCTTCTAGCTACTATGATAGTGAATACAGTTTTGAGAGTTACAAATATAATTTTCCCATATAGGAATATAAACAATTTTACCTTACTTAAGCCCTTAAAATCCCCCTCCCTTTTTCTTATTTCCCTTTTCATGTTTCTCTTGAATTTTGTATTTGGACATCAAATTTTCCATTTAGTTCTGGTCTTTCCTTTATAAATCCTTGGAAATCTTCTATTTTGTTAAATGCCCATACTTTCCCCTGGAAGTATATAGTCAGTTTTGATGGGTAGGTGATCCTTGGTTGTAGACCCAGTTCACTTGCCTTTCTGAATATCAAATTCCAAGTTTTGTGGTCCATTAGTGTAGAGGCTGCCAGATCCTCTGCAATCCTGATTGGTGCTCCTTAATAGTTGAATTATCTCTTTCTGTCTTCTTGCTATATTTTCTCTTTAGCTTGGAAGCTCTTGAATTTGGCAATTCCATTCCTGGGGGTTTTCTTTTGAGGATTTAATGTAGAGGGTGATCTATGGACTCTTTCAAAGTTATTTTTGCCCTCTTATTTGAGAATATCGAGGCAGTTTTCTTGTATAATTTCTTGTAATATGATGTCAAGATTTCTGTTTTGCTTTTTTTTCCCCTAGGTTTTCAGGTTGACCTATGATTCTCAAATTGTCTCTTCTGGTCCTGTTTTCCAGGTCTATCATCTTCTCAATGAGATATTTCATGTTTCCTTCTATTTTGTCATTCTTTTGGCTTTGCTTTATTAATTCTTGCTGTCTTGTGAGATCATTAGTTTCTACTCACCCAATTCTAGTCTTTAAAGACTGGTTTTCAGCTATGATCTTTTGATTTTCCTTTTTGGTTTGGTCTACTCTGCTTTTCATGGCTTCCAGCAGGTCAGTTCTGATCTCCAATTTGCTTATCATTTCATGTGATTTCTGGGCTTCTTTTTCTAAGTGAGAGATTCTGTCTTTTAAAATGTTATTTTTTTTAACTATTTCCCACTTTTCTTGCCAAGTTTCTTCTATTTTTCTTTCTTGGTTCTTGAATTCCAATTTAAGTTCCTGGAGAGCTTGTGACCAATTTCCATTTTTGTTTGGTAGTTGTAGATTGTAGTTCTTGGGTGATGGTGGCCATTGCTCTGTTAGTTTTTTCTTCCCTTCCCAGCCAGAAGTCTGAGTGAGGAGGGTAGGCAGCTCTCTCTGTATCAAACCACAGAATGGGTTTTGCCCCGAGGCTATTTTTCAGTCTCCACCACTTCTGCTATGGGCAGACCCTCTCTGCCCCATCTCTGCACCCAAACTCCGCATTCCTCAGCCTCCTGGGGTCCCAAATCTCACTACTCTCAGGGGTAAGTCTTTGGTGTCCTAAGTCAGTCCACCAGTAAGCTAGAGATTGCCCCATGCTCATTCTGACACTGGCGACATAGGTAGAGTGGGAGAGGAATGATCAGCTCATGCTTGAGGAGTAATTTTACCCCCTTATAGGGTGGAAATGCCCAAACCCTGCCTACTTTCAAGGCTGTGCCCTATGGTAGAGCCCCTGTGCTTTTCTGATTTTTATTTTTGTCCTTTTGAGATGCTTTATATTTGTTGGTGGTAAGGGGGAAGAAGGCCCTTGCTTCTACTATGCAGCCATCTTAGCCCAGAAGTCCTCCTCTCTTGGTATGGGATACAGCTTGCTATCTATAGACTAGCATCAGAAAATTTACTTTAGAATCCTAAGTCACTTAATCTTTTTTTGCCTTAGTTTCCAAATCTATAAAATAGAGATAGCACTTGCAATATCTGTCTCAGAGGAACACATTTTGTAGGCATTATAGACATGTGAATTATTATGATGATCATTAAAATGGTGCCTCTTGCCTTAAATAGTTGTGAGAAAAAATGTTTCTCCTGTGCATTATAAATATGAGTTATCAGGGACTTCTGGGTTAAGATGGTGGCAGAGTAGACATAGGGCAACTTTCTCTCCTTATCAAATGATATAGTGTACCTCCAAAGAACAAAAAAAAATCCAGATGAAAGAAGGGACCCCATAATAGGGCGCAGTATCAAAGGTACATGGGATTTGGGTGCTTCCACACTATACGGGGGGAAATAGCTCCCATCAAAATGTGAGCAGAACAACCCTCCCCCACTCTACCCACAGTACCAGAGTCAGAGGCTGTGCTCCAGAGTTAGAGTGAGCGGGGGCACAAAATTTAGCTCCTTGGCAGCTAATTGGCACCACTAGGAGCTTGTCCCTGAGAGCAGCAAGACCTGAGATTCCAGGCGGCTGGAAAACTCAGGCCTTGGACATGGGAATAGGGCTGAGAGAGGCAGCAGCAGTACCCAGCATGTTCAGACTCAGGGGAAAACCTCAGGTGGAGGAGCAAGCATGGGCCAAGTTCTGAGCTCTGGACAGTTGGCTAGGGCCTCAGGGGCTTGACCTTGAAAACAGATAGACCAGAGTCCCCAGGAGGGTCCCCAGAGAAACTAGGAGACTCACAAAGTAGCCTCAGGCAAAAATTACTCCCTAACTTCATACATAATCAGATTGCCTTACTCAGACTTCTGGCAAATAAAGCATAATGATGCCAAGCAAGGCCCAAGAAATAAACAAGAAGACCAAGAAAAAAACTAACAATTGATAACTTCTGCACAGAAAAAAAACACCCAGAAAACAGAGGAGGACAAACAAGTAAAGACATCCAAAACTTCACAAAAAAATGAAAATGGGTCACAAGATCTTGAAGAGTTCAAATCTGAGATCATGAGAAAGGTAGAAGAGAGATATGGCAAGAAAATAACAGTTTAAAAGGCAGAATTTCACAACTGGAAAGTGAAGCTCAGAAATCAAATGAATTGATGAGCAAATTCAAGACCAGAAATGACCAGATTGAAAAGGAAAACCAAAAGATTATAGCTGAAAACCAGTATCTAAAGTCTAGAACTAAGCAATTAGAAGCCAATGATCTCACAAGACAACAAGAATAAAGCAAAGTCAAAAGACTGACAAAATATACGGAAACATGAAATATCTCAATGAGAAGTTAATAGACCAAGAAAACAGGTCTAGAAGAGACAACTTGAGAATTATTGGTCTTCTGGAAAAATTAGAGACAAATAGAAACCTAGATAGTGTATTACAAGAAATTATCCAACAAAACTGCTCCAATGTCCTCAAACAAGAGGGCAAAATAGACATTGAAAGGATCAGATCACTCTCTACACTAAATCCTCAGAAGACAACCCCCAGGAATGTAATAGCCAAATTCAAAAGCTTCCAAGTTAAGGAGAAAATATTACAAGAAGCCAGAAAGAGACAATTCAGATATCAAGGAACACCAATCAGAATTACACAGGATCTGGCAGCCTCCATACTACAAGACTGCAAGGCTTGGAACATGCTATTCAGAAAGGCAAGAGAACTGGGTCTACAACCAAGGATCACCTACCCATAAAAACTGACAATATACTTCCAGGGGAAAGTGTGGGCATTCAATAAGATAGATTTCCAAGTATTTGTACAGAAAAGACCAGGACTAAATGGAAAGTTTGATATCCAACCACAAAAAACAAGAGAAACATGAAAAAGTAAATAAGAAAGAGAGGGGAAAGAAAGAAAACTCTGACCTTTAAATTGCCTTCTTCAAGGGCTTCAATAAGATCAAATTATTTGTATTTATAGATGGAGAAATATTATGTGTAATTCAAAAAAATTGTACTCACTATTATAGTAATTAGAAGAATTAGTAAGAAGGAGAAGTTGGAGATGCTATGGGGGTTAAAGTGTGTCTGGGGAATAGAAGATGGCACCAAGAGTAACTTGAATGAATAAGAAAAATAGAATAATCTATACCACACAAAGAGGGCATGGGAAGGGGAGGAGATGAATACTATTATAAGAAAGAGAGGAAGAAAGCATAAAAGGAAATATTTAAGCCTTACTCTCGGTGGAATTAATCCTGAGAGGGAAGAGTAGCTAGATCCATTAAGATATTAAATTCTATCTAACCCTACGAATAAAGTAAGAAGGGACAAACCAAGGGGGGGGGGGGAAGTAGGTAGGGGGAGAGTTCTTAAAGGGAGGGGAAGAGAGGAGGAAGGGAATTCATTAGGCCTTAAAAATAATAAGAGGGGAATACAAAGGGAGGGGATGGAAAGGGAAGCAAATCAAGGGAGGGGACAAGGGATATTGATTTAAAACAAACCACTGTTTTAAAAGGAAATACTGTAATAGGAAGGGGTAGAATTAGGAGAAGATACCAAAATGTTAGGTAATACACAGCTAAAAATTATAACCCTGAATGTGAATGGGATGAACTCATTTATAAAACACAAGCAAATAGCAGAGTGGATTAGAATACACAATCCTACTAGATGTTGTCTACAAGAAACACACACGAGGCAGGTGGACATACAAAGGGTTAAGGTCAAGGGCTAGAGTAAAATCTTTTGGGCTTCAACAGAGAAAAAGAAGGCAGGAGTGGCAATTATGATTTGTGATAAAGCCAAAGTAAAAATAGATCTGATTAGAAGAGATAGGGAAGGTAATTACATCCTGATAAAAGGCAATATAGATAATGAGGAAATAACAGTACTCAACATGTATGCACCAAATGGTATGGCATCCAAATTTCTAAAGGATAAACTGGCAGAGCTCAAGGAGGAAATAGATAGTAAAACCATACTAGTGGGAGATCTAAATATTCCTCTCAGATCTAGACAAATCAAAACAAAAAATATATAAGAAAGAGAAAAGAGAGGTGAATGAAATCCTAGAAAAACTAGAGTTAATAGATATGTGGAGAAAAATAAATAGGGACAAAAAGGAATACACCTTCTTTTCAGCTGCACATGGTACATTCACAAAGACTGACCATGTACTAGGTCATAGAAACATGGCAAACAAATACAAAAGGGCAGAAATAATAAATGTAACCTTTTCAGATCATAATGTGATAAAAATAATAATCAGTAAGGGCACATAGACAGGCAAACCAAAAACTAATTGGAAATTAAATAATATGATTCTCCAAAAGTCAGATAGTTAAAGAAGAAATCATAGAAACAATAATTTCATTGAAGAGAATGACAATGATGAGGCATCCTACCAAAATCTGTGGGATGCAGCTAAAGCAGTACTCGGGGGGAAATTTATATCATTGAGTGCATATAATAACAAATTAGAGAAAGCAAAGATCAATGAACTGGGCATGCATATAAAAAAACTAGAAAGGGAACAAATTAAAAATCCCCAGCTAAAAACTAAATTAGAGATTATAAAAATCAAAGGTGAAATCAATAAAGTTGAACATAAAAGAACTATTGAATTAATAAATAAGACTAGAAGCTGGTACTTTGAAAAAATAAATAAAATTGACAAAGTACTAGTCAATCTAATTTAAAAAAGGAAAGAAGAAAACCAAATTACCAGTATCAAAGATGAAAAGGGAGACCTCATCTCTAATGAAGAGGAAATCAAGGCAATCATTAAAAACTATTTTGCCCAATTATATGGCAATAAATATAACAATCTAGGTGAGATGGATGAATATTTACAAAAATGTAAATGCCTAGATTAACTGCAAAAGAAATAGAATACTTAAATAATCCCATATCAGAAAAAGAAATTGAACAAGCCATCAAAGAACTCCCTAAGAAAAAATCCCCAGGACCAGATGGATTCACAAGTGAATTCTATCAAACCTTCAAAGAACAACTAATTCCAATAATTATACAAACTATTTGACATAATAAGCAAAGAAGGAGTTCTTCCAAACTCCTTCTATGACACAAATATGGTACTGATTCCAAAGCCAGGTAGGTCAAAAACAGAGAAAGAAAACTATAGACCAATCTCCCTAATGAACATAGATGCAAATATCTTAAACAGAATACTAGCAAAAAGACTCCAGCAAGTGATCATGAAGGTTATTCATTATGATCAGGTGGGATTTATATCAGGAATGCAAGGATGGTTCAACATTAGGAAAACCATACACATAATTAACCATATCAACAAGCAAACCAACAAAAACCACATGATTATCTCAATAGATGCTGAAAAAGCCTTTGACAAAATAAAATACCCATTCCTACTGAAAACACTAGAAAGTTTATGAATAGAAGGGCCTTTCTTAAAAATAATAAATGGTATATATCTAAAACCATCAACAAACATAATCTGCAATGGGGATAAATTAGAAGCCTTCCCAATAAGATCAGGAGTGAAACAAGGATGCCCATTGTCACCTCTATTATTTAACATTGTACTAGAAACACTAGCAGTAGCAATTAAAGAAGAAAAAGAAATTGAAGGTACTAAAATAGGTAATGAGGAGACCAAGCTATCACTCTTTGTAGATGATATGATGGTCTACTTAAAAAATCCCAGAGATTCAACTAAAAAGTTAATGGAAAAATCAACAACTTTAGCAAAGTTGCAAGATACAAAATAAACACACATAAATCATCAGTATTTCTATATATTTCCAACACATCAGAGCAGCAAGAGGTAGAAAGAGAAACACCATTTAAAATCACCCTAGACAATATAAAATACTTAGGAATCTATCTGCCAAGACAAACACAGGAATTATATGAACACAACTATGAAACCCTTTCCACCCAATTAAAACCAGATCTAAACAACTGGAAAAACATTGATTGCTCATGGGTAGGACAAGCTAACATAATAAAAATGACCATCCTACCCAAATTAATCTACCTATTTAGTACTATACCTATCAAACTACCAAAAACTTTTTTATTGAATTAGAAAAAAACTATAACAAAGTTCATTTGGAAGAACAAAAGGCCAAAAATATCAAGGGAAATAATGAAAAAAATACGAAGGAAAGTGGCCTAGCAGTTCCAGATCTTAAACTGTACTACAAAGCAATAGTCATCAAAGCAATATGGTACTGGAAAAAACAGAGAAAGGAGGATCAGTGGAATAGATTAGGGGTAAACAACCTCAGCGAGACAGTTTTTGATAAACCTAAAGAACCCAGCTTTTGGGACAAAAAAACGCTATTTGGCAAAAACTCCTGGGAAAATTGCAAAATAATATGGGAGAGATTGGGCCTAGATCAAAGTCATACACCCTATACCAAGATAAACTCAGAATGGGTGAATGGCTTGAATATAAAGAAGGAAACTGTAGGTAAATTGGGTGAGCACAGAATAGTATACTTGGCAGATCTATGGGAAGGGAAAGATTTTAAAACTAAGCAAGAGTTAGAAAAAAAAATCACAGAATATAAAATAAATAATTTTGACTACATTAAACTAAAAAGGTTTTGTACAGACAGAACCAATGCTACCAAAATTAGAAGGTAAACAACAAATTGGGAAAAAAACTTTATAACAAAAAACTAAGATAAAGGTCTAATCACTCAAATATAAAAGGAGCTAAATCAATTGTACACAAAATCAAGCCATTTCCCAATCAATAAATGGGCAAGGGACATGAATAGGCAATTCTCAGATAAAGAAATCAAAACTATCAATTAGCACATGAGAAAGTGTCCTAAATCCCTAATAATTAGAGAAATGCAAATCAAAACAACTCTGCAGTATCACTTTACACCTAGCAGTTTGGCTAAAATGACAGCAAAGGAGAGTGATGAATGTTGGAGGGGATGTGGCAAAACTGGGATATTAATGCACTGCTGATGGAGTTGTGAACTGATCCAACCATTCTGGATGGCAGTTTGGAACTATGCTCAAAGGGCTTTAAAAGACTATCCGCCTTTTGATCTAGCCATAGCACTGCTTGGATTATACCCCTAAGAAATAATAAGGAGAAAGACTTGTACAAAAATATTTATAGCCATGCTCTTTGTGGTGGCAAAAAATTGGAAAATAAGAGAATGTCCTTCGATTAGTGAATGGCTGAACAAATTGTGGTATCTGTTGGTGATGGAATACTATTGTGCTCAAAAGGAATAAAGAACTGGAGGAATTCCATGTGAACTGGAATGACCTCCAGGAATTGATGCAGAGTGAAAGGAGCAGAACCAGGAGAACATTATACATGGAGACTGATACACTGTGGTACAATCGAACATAACAGACTTCTCTACTAGCAGCAATGTAAGGATCCAGAGCAAGGCTGAAGGACTTATAAGAAAGAAAACTAGCCGCATTCAGAGAAAGAACTGTGGGAGGAGAAACACAGAAGAAAAACAACTGCTTGAACACATGGGCTTTTGGGGATATTATTGGGGATGTATACACTAAATGATAACTCTAGTCCAACTATCAATAATATGGAATTAGGTGTTGATCAATGATATGTTTAAAACCCAGTGGAATTGTGCATTGGCTAAGGGGGGTCAGGGTGAATTGGTGGAGAGGGAAAGAAAATGAAATATGTAACTAGGAGAAAATATTCAAAATAAAGATGAAAAATTAAAAAAATCTAAATAAGGGGAAAAATGAGTTATCAGCAATGCAATTATGTGGGACAATCCTGAAAGACTTATGACAGGGAATGTTATCTTCTTCCAGAGAAAGAACTGTTGAAATCTTTTACATCAGTGTATCTTTGGTTTTATTTTGGGGTTTTGGTTTTGTGTGTGTTCTCTTACAACAATGACCAATATGGAAGTATGTTTTGCATGACAATAAAAATAAAAAAATATGAGTTATTATTCTTGTAGTATAGTAGATAGCTTCATGGTACAATGGAAAAGGTGCTTGAACTATAGTTGGGAATACTTGACTCCAAATCCTGCCTTAGATACTTATAGCTGTGGAACCCTGAACATGTCACAAGTTTTATTTGCTTCATTTTATTTCCTAATCTATAAAACAGGAATAATAATAGCCCCCATTTCCCAAAATTGTTATGAGTATAAAATGAGATAATTTTAAGGCACTTTGCAAATAGCATTATACACATGCCAGCCACCATTAGCATTAGCATCCAAACTGACTACCACAGGGCAGCATGGCAGAGAGGAACATTCATTAACCCATTAATTCCTTTCATGGTTGGTTTCTGGGTTTTACTTCTTATTTGTGGGAAATCACTTTCCCCCCCCCTCTTTCTTTCTTGGAGAACCTCAGGTGTGTATGCTTGTCTGTGTCTGCCTTCCATTCTTCCCTGAGAAATGTCACTGGCTGTCACTCAGGCATTGTCCTATGATTAAGGCCACTTTGTAGCTAGAGGGGATGTTTGGCTTCTGTTTAAGATGACATTTTCTTCATGGGAGCTCTGGGAGTTTGAGTTTTTTTGTTCACCTCCTCCCACTGTTGTCTTCGAGCCCAGATTCCTGTCACTCTGGTCTTAAAAAGAGATAAATCTCTAAAGAGGGGGAAAGCCAGACAATGTTTTCAGCACTTCTCTGTTGCCAATCTGTTACTCCTTTGGGAAGGAAGCTCTCATTGCAATGCGTGCTCTGACTGGTGGCTTCATTAGTGCATGTGTAGCATCTGCATGAGGCCACAGCCCAACTTCCTCTTTTAGGAGGAGTTCTGTCACACAGGACAACAAAAGGAGCAAAGATTCTTCAGCTGGCTTTTAGTGACTCTGTGTCTTTTCTCTGCTTGTACGTGTGTGCGTCATTGTCACCCCATCTTTGCCTATCTCTTTCTCTAGCACAGGAACAGATCACTTGACATACATGCATTCACTCGCTGCCTGACATAACCACTTCCCTTACAAAAATATGAATTTCTTGTTGCTGAAAATCTGGATTTGTTATGATATATTTTTCAGGGCTGGAGCTAGAAGTGAACTTTAAGATCAATCAGTCCAAAGTCTGCGTTTTAAATAAGAGAATACTGAGGCTTACAGAAGGGAAATGACTTGTTCAGGGTTACCCAGAGATTGAGTGCACTGTAGTACAATAGAAAAAGGGATTCTCAGGAATCAGAGGATTTGGGTTGAAATTTGATCTCTGCTACTTTCTATCTGTAGGACCTTGAACATTTCACTTTACATTTCTGGGTTTCAGTTTCATCATTTGTAAAATTAGGGTATTTTACTAGATGTCCTCATTCCATCTGAGGTTCCATCTATACCCAAGTGGAAGGCCTGGGATTGGGGTCCCAAGTGGTGGGCTAGTTTGCTAATGGTGCTCTTAATGCATATTTCATCTGTGATCAGAATTCATTTACATTCCAGGTAAAGCATGAATACTCCAATGGATCAATGAAGTGGGTATTCCTTCAAATAATACAGTCTATAAATCATCCATGCCTTCCTGTCCCGTGTTAGTCTTGCTAGTGGGGTTCAGTAATTTCCCAAACATTCTGGGGGATTTCTCATTTAGTTTTTTTTTAAAACCCTTACTTTCCATCTTAGAATCAATACTATAGGTTTGTTCTAAGGCAGAGGAACAGTAAAAGATAGGCAATGGGGGTTCCGTGACTTGCCTACAGTCCAACAACTAGAAAAGGTCTGAGGCCGGATTTGAACTCAGAATCTCCTGTTTCTAGACCTGACTTTCTATCCACAGAGGCACCTAGTTTTAGGAGCTTTCTTGTACCCTTTACATCATAAAGATGATGTATGGGGTGTATGGGTATTCAGAGACATCCATTGCTCATCTGCCTTTGATGTCCATTTGGCACCCAGCTCTTGTAGCTCCAAGATGTACCACACTCAACAGCGATGCCTCTTTAAGACCATCTCTATAGATGGGCTAAACTATATTGAAGATAACTGATGTGCCACAAACCCATTGGTGAGTTGGTATCTACCCCAAGCGTGTGGAGACTTTCCCTGGTAGAATGGGTAGATGAAGAAAATTTGTTTCAGTGTCCATGATGGCGGCTGAAGCAGGTACTGTGGAGGGCTTAGAACTTGGTCAGACATCAAAGTTGCCAAGTCATCTACTTCATCCTGGGCCATCACCAGTCCTCTGGACTTTTTTCTTGCCACTGGACTTTGATGATTCTGGAAGAGAGAGACTGATGACTTTATGCAACTCTGCTTCACTTCAATCTAATTCATGATCAAATCAAGACATCATCCTGTGATATTATTTGATCTCTTCAAAAATAAAGGACAAACCACAAAATCATGAGGAAACCAGTGGAGATGTGGGCTTGTCTCACTCTTGATGCATTTTCCAGGCATTCATTTCTCTTCCTCTACTAATCCTCAGCTGGGTTCATGAAGAGTTTCTGAGGAGCAAATATGTGTCTTTGGCATCATTTTGTTATATATTTTGCCTCTCTGAAGTCAAATCACTAGAAAAAAGCTTTTTTAAAATTGATTATACATTCTTCCTTTCCTCTCCTTCACTTCTCAATCCCTTGCAGCTCCTGAACCCAGCACTCAATTATACCTGCTCTCTTCAAAATTACTACTGCTCTCTTAATTGCTAAATCATATAGTCTTTCCTTAGTTCTTATGCTCTTTGACCTATTTGTGCACTTAGCATTTCTTACAACCCCTCTTCTCCTGGGTATTCTTTTGACTCTGAGTTTTTGTGACTGTTCTCATAGTTTTCCTCCTATGTATCCAACCACTCTACTCTGTTGAACCATTGTCCACATCCACTTCTTAATCATATTGTTTAGTCCTGTCTGACTCTTCATGAATCCATTTGAGATTTTCTTGGCAAAGCTAATGAAATGGTTTGGCATTTCCTTCTCCAGCTCATTTAAAAAATGAGGAAACTGAGGCAAACAGGATGAAATGACTTGCCCAGTCCACACAGCTAGTAAGTGTTTGAGGCTGGATTTGAACTTGGGAAGAAGACTCTTCTTGATTCCAGGCCCAACACTTTATCCACAGCATCACCCATTTACCTATTCTTAATTATGAGAATATCCTAAGTCTGTGTCCTGGGCCCTTCTGTCTACATTATTTCTTCTCTTTCTTGGTCTTCATTTTCCTTGAAGCATTCCAAACTTTGCATCTAGTTGCATAGTATATTATATGGAGTCAGAGAACCTAGGCTAAAATTCTACCTGTGTCCATAAGAAAGTCAAATCCCCTTCTCAAGGTCTTAGTTTCTTCATCTATAACATGAGAGGTCTAGAGTAAATGACTTCTATGGTACTACTAATCCCAATTTCTATGATCCTTCTTAAATTCTCTTAGCTCTTGTGATACCTTGGATAGTTCTTTTCCTATTTCTTAGCACATTCCTTTTCTGACTCTTATCCTTGCCTCTTCCCTATTTCCCTTCTCCTATAATGTGGGGTGATATTATCAGTTCTAACAGGAACCACATAGACTGAGTAGAGCAACCTCCTCCTCATTTTACAGATGTTGAAACAAGATACAGAAAGGAGTGACTTGGCCAAGACCACCCAAGTAGAAGAGCTTAGATTAAAACAGAGATTTCATGACCAGGATTCCTTTTGTGGAACAACATGCTGACTCCAATCTTAATCTTCTCTTCTTTTATGCCTGGATTCTTTGTTTCATTCATAAAATAAGGATCTGAGTATTAACCTGTTAATACATGAGGCCAAATTCATTTATGAGATAATCCTCCTTCTTAGCAAGATCTGGAGGGGAAATGGCACAGAACATGTAATGTTGACTAGGGAAGAGAAGAATCTCAGGACAGTGACAACACAGTGGGCACTGCTGTAGAAAACTGTGGGTATCTGCAGTGCTAGAAGGACCAGCCCCAAAGGAGGCTAGGATTGGATTGGTGAAGAAAATCTGGAAGCAGAATTAGCCAGGGGAACCCCAAAGTCAATCTTTTGTGATAGAGGACTTCTAGTTCTGGTGGTATTATAGGTTCAATACTCATTGCTATGAATGTAATGTCTAAATCTATGTTAAAGTCCCTAAAAGGGGAAGGAGAAGGGAGGAAAGATTATCATTTAAATAGTGTCTACTTCTTGTAAGGCGTTATGCTAAATACATTACAAATATCATCTCATTTTAACTCCTTTTAAGAAAGAGAAAGATATATATGGTTCACTTATCTTCTCAGGAGGCTAGGAAGAAGGTAGGGGAGGCATGGAAGTGAAAATCTTAGCTGATTTGAAAAAAATCACTTAGAAATGCCTTTTCTATGATCTGTAATTGAGTCAGGTAGGAGAGGAAGTTATACTTCTGTCAAGTAAATGGTAGCTACTTTCAATGGGGGGATTGGCAGGTTTGCTTTGTCTGATCTGGGGCCTAAGTTCACTTGCCTGAAAGGTCATTTCTGAAGGACAACCCTTATAGAGTGTGGTCTGGAGGTCAGGAGGAAGGTGACTCTTTCTCATCTGTGGCCTCCCAGTATTTGGTCACCAAATATTTACAGAGCATCATATGAGCCCTGTGCGAAGGTTTTCATAAGCATTTTATGCATGCTAATGATATTTTTTTCCTTCAGGCACCTTAAGCAGAGTAGCTACTTAATAAAGTCATTGTGAAACCTGCTTGTTATTAATCTCTGAGCACAGAAATAATCCTTTATTCATTCCACTGTTGCATTCTTAACAGCAGGCCGCGTTTCTAAGCTCCTGAGTGAGACAAAACTCAGTTGGCTTTGTTCTGGGTCAGCTCAGAACACTGTCTGGGAGAAATGAGGAAATGGAGTCAAGTAGTTGACACTCGAAGCTGGGAGGAAGAGTGGGCAGGTGTGGACAAGCTCTCTTCTTTATTTTTGGCTTTAAATGGATTGCTGTTGAGGCATGTCTATTCTGAAAATACATTGGGTTTGTTTGCTGTCTAACTGCCTCCTTGTTTCAGCCAAAGATGCAAGCAGCTTGAAGAAAACTCAGTTCAGGAATGTGTGTTTGTGTGCGGGTACACATATATGGAGACACATCAATACATACACATATATACATGTGTATATATACATTATATTTAATATTACACTTTTATATATGGATGTATACATCCATATATTCATGGATACACACATATATGTATATGTTTGTTTATATATGTTATATGTTTATATATAGAGAGGGAGCGATTAAGAACAATAGTGAGAGAAAGAGAAAGAGAAAGTAACAGAGAGGGAGGGAGAGAGAGTAAGAGAGAAAGAAGGAGAGACAGTAAGAGAGAGAGACTAAGACAGAGAAAGGGAAAGAGAGTAAGAGAGAGGTTAGAGAGAGAAAGGGTGAGAGAAAGAGATGGAGACAGTGAGAGAGAGAAAGAGGGAGAGAGAGAGAGAGAGAGAGAGAGAGAGAGAGAGAGAGAGAGAGAGAGAGAGAGAGACAGTAAGAGAGCAAGTGGGGTAGAACTCTCTTTACCAGGAAGGGTACCAAGAATACCAAGGAAGGCAACCCTAAATTTTAAGATATGAGACTTAGTTTAAAAACTTACCATCACTGAGAGCCAGGCCTAGAGACAGGAGGTCCTGGGTTCAAATATGTCCTTAGACACTTCCTAACTATGTGACCCTGGGAAAGTCACTTGCCTAGCCTAAACCACTTCTATGCTTTAAAACCAATGCACAGTATTCATTCTAAGAAGGGAAGGGAAGGGCTTAAAAATAATAAAAAAAACATATCATCACTACCTTGTTTAGTTATTTTACAAACTCCACCCAGAAACTGTGTATTCACTACTATTTTTTGCCTCCTCTATAATGAATGAATGGATTAATGAATGAATAAGTGAAAAACCAATTAAGAATTATAATAACCACTTCCCAGCTGTGTGACCCTGGGCAAGTCACTTAACCCCCATTGCCCACCCTTACCAGTCTTCCACCTATGAGACAATACACCGAAGTACAAAGGTTAAAAAAAAAAAAAGAATTATAATAGCTAACATTTATATAGTGTTTACTATGTATCAGGCACTGTGCTACGAGCTTTACAATTTAATATTTCATTTTGTCACTATAATAATCTTGTGAGGTAGGTGATTTTATTATTATCATTTTATATAGATGAGGAAATTGAATCAAACAGGGGTTTAAGTGACTTGCTCGGGATCACATAGCTAGTAAGTAATTTAAGGTTAGACTTGAATTCAAGTCTTCCTGATTCCAGGCCTGACTTTCCATCTACTATGCCACCTGGCTAAGAAGAAACATTGATTAATTTCTTTTTTTGTCCCAAGGCACATAGCTAAATGTTGAGAATATAACAAAAACAAAAGTAGTTGTTTCCCTGACATAAAACTCTTCTACTGAGTTATGTACAAGATATATACAGAATAGAGAGAAGATACAAAACCTTAGAGGGAAAGGCCTGAACAGCTGAGGAAATAGTAAACATCAAGTGCAGTGTCTGAGCTGAGTCTTGAAGAATTCCTGGAATTCTAAGCAAAGGAGATAAAGCAGAGAATTCCAGGAATGAGGACAAGCAGCAGAAATACATTAAGACAAGATACAGAGAACTGTGTGTAAGGAATAAAAAGAAGCAGTATAGTTGGACTACATGGTTATGTGAAGGATAGTACTAATTAAGTTGATTTGAAATAAAGGTTTGAAATAAAGTCTTGAAATGGCTAGGTGACATCGTGGATTGAGAGTCAGGTCTACAGTTGAGAGGTCCTGGGTTTCAAATCTGGCCTCAGACACCTCCTAGCTGGATGACTCTGGGCAAGTCACTTAAGCCCTTTTGCCTAGCCTTTACTGCTCTTCTGCCTTGGAACCAATATATATTGATTCCAAGACAGAAGATAAGGGTTTAAAAAAAAGGAAGTGGTCAGGTTTGCAAAGAGATATAAATGACAAGTTCATATTTGGTCCTAGATGAAATAAGGAACCCCCAGAGTTTATTGAGTGGAGATGGTGTGACCTGGCCAACCTGTGCATCAGGAAGATTATTTTGGCAGTGAGTGAAGAATAAGTTGGACTTGGGAAAGATTTGAGGAAAAGAATACTACTAGAAGCTTGTTATAATGGTCTAGGTAAGAAGTGACAAGGGTCTATACAAGGGTGATGAGAAATGTCAAGTTAGAAATGACAAGAAATGACAACAATTTGGATATTTGTGGTAAATGAGAATGAGGAATTGAGGTTAAGGAGTCTGAATGACTAAGAAGATGGTGTTATGCTTGACAGTAATGGGAAAGTTATTAAGAAGGAATGGTTTTGGGGAAAAGATAATGACTATGTTGAGTTTTGAGATGCTCAAAATGCAATTAGTAATATAAGCCTGAATCTCAGAAGAGAGATTAGGGCTGGATGTATAGATCCAGAAAACATAAAGCTTCCCAGAGTAAAACAGAAGTTCTAATCATGATCACTGATTCTATGGAAGCTAATAAAATTGCAAAGCAAAATGGTATAGAGGAAAAAAGGAAGAGCCCAAGAGATACCTCAAGGGGAAAATCAGTTAGTAGATGCCACCTAGGTGAAGATCTAGCAAAGGAAATTGAGAAGTATCAGTTGGTTAAGGTGTGGTGGCACACATTTATAATTCTAGATTCTGAGGAGGAGGAGGCTGGAAGATATTTTAGGGTCGGAGATTAAAGTGAACTATGCTGAAAGGATGCCCACGCTAAACTCGACATCTACTATATTGAGTTCTTAGGAGTGAAGAGTTCACTAGATTGCCTAAGGAGGAGAAAAATAGCCCAGATCAGAAATAGGCATGTCAAGACTCCCATTCAGTCTGTGGTGGGATCTGAAGGTGAGTAGTCCCCGCATTTCTATTCTGGGTGAGAAGGAGAGGAGGGAAAGGTGGAGTATAAAGAGATGACAGAGTATAATGACAATAATGATATTAATGACATTTACAAGAACAACTTGAGGAAGTCGGTGAATAGGCAGTAGGAGAGTCAAAAAAGAGCAATGTCCCAAAAATGTAGGGAGGAGAGAGTATAGAAGAAGAGAGTAATTGACAGTCTTAAAGGCATGAGAGACATCTAGAAAGATGAGGACTCAGAAAATACTTTTAGATTTGTATATTTTAGACATCACTGGTAACTGGAGAGAGCAGTTTCAGTAGAATGATGGGGTTGGAAGCCAGACAACAAAGAGAATAGAAACAAGAAGAGAGGAAGCAGAGGCATCTCCTATAGACAAATTCCTCAAGGAGTTCAAAGATATAGGACTAAAGCTAGCAAGTATGATTGGAATCAGAGTAGAAGTAAGTGCAGTGGCAGGGTATTATGAGATTTCTTGTGTGGATTACTGGATGAGATATGTGGGACATGGTCCAGTTATCTGGGACTAATTAGATATATAGTGGTCTGGGTAAGTTTATACTCAGTTACTTATTATGGCTCTACTTAAAAATGGGAATTTCAGAACTCTGTGGATTACCTTCTCCACGGACTTGGGTCATTGAATCTATAAGTCCAGTCCTGAGCATAATGATCCAAGTGAGGAAATATAGGGTGATAGGAGGAGAATCAATGGCAATATAGCCTAAATAGGTACCTAGATAGGTATGATGCATACCTATTACATCTTTTTGTACAAAGTAAATGTTTAACAAATATTTATTAAGTGAACTGTTATGATTAAAAATGATAAAGGCCGAGATTTGAAGGGAGAATAGTATTTTAATAAAAGCCATGCTGATAGAGATAAGCTGACCAAGCACCTGTAAGAAACCTATTCCAACATCACCTCAGCCATTTACCATTTCCTCTCTCCGTGCGCTCAGGTAGCTAAAGAGCCGTTCCAAGTCACTTCCCCCTAATTTTAAAACAGTCCCTCACCTTGAATACGTAATCCAAAACAGGAAACCCATTGGGGATCATGGGAAATGTAGTTCCAAGTATCCCAAGGGGGATGTGTGTTAAGTTTTTATAATCATAATGTCTGAACTATAATCTAAATTGCAAGTCAATTTTTACTCCTTTAGAAGTAACCTCGGGGGGGGGGGGTAATGTTAATTCTCAGAAGAAAATGTATGTTTTGTAATCTATAATGTAAAGTTTAAATTCTTTGAGAGTAATTTCAGGATAAGGATTGTACCATTCCCCCAGAATCCAGATGACGAACCTGTTTGGTGGAGGCACCAAAAGGTGCCTGAAGAGCCTTCACTGGATCATGAAGACCAAAATTTGAACTTTGGGGCGCATTTGATCTATGTGGGTTGAACGAATTGAATGCATTTATTTTGAATAGACACTCTTATGCCAGTGGGAGACTGCCCCAAAATTGGCTTTTTGTCAACGCGGCTAGCTTTTGTCCTCTTTTCTTTTGGTTTAAGATCCACTGAAAAAGACCAGTCTTTTTCAACGGATCTCAGGGGGGTTATGTGTTATTTAAAATAACTTGGCATACTTGGAACTACATTTCCCATGATCCCCAATGGGTTTCCTGTTTTGGATTACGTATTCAAGGTGAGGGACTGTTTTAAAATTAGGGGGAAGTGACTTGGAACGGCTCTTTAGCTACCTGAGCACGGAGAGAGGAAAAGGTAAATGGCTGAGGTGAGGTTGGAATAGGTTTCTTACAGGCGCGTAGTCAGCTTATCTCTATCAGCATGGCTTTTATTAAAATACTATTCTCCCTTCAAATCTTGGCCTTTATCATTTTTAATCGTAACAGAATGAATGTGCAAATTAGTAAATATAACAAAAAATGAATCCTGTTCCAGGTTTTAAGCATGGGATAATAACTATGGTCCAGGACCAAGAATCAGAAAATGGGGTTTAAAATTCCAATTCAAGAAATTACTAGGTTTTGAAATGGTAAGTTGATAAAATCCTATCTCTTAGTTCCTCTTTAAAATGAGGGAATTATGAGATCTCAAAGGTCTTGAGAGATCATTTATGTACATTCTCATTTTATAGGTGAAGAAACTGAGGCACAGAGAGGTAATATGACTTATCTAGAGGCACCCAACCTCATTGTGGTAGAAGTGTCCCTAAGAACCCAGATTTGCTGACTCCCCCTCCTATTCTTTTTTCTTCTACCACAGCTGGTTCTCTACTTTCACTTTACTCTTTTCTTCACTTAACTGTGGTGTCCTTCATGTAAGCAAAGACAATGCTAATAATGCCTTGCCATCTGTCTCTGGAAACATTAATCTCATTAACACTAATATTCTTGGAAAAGATGGCTTAAATTGCCTTGTGACTCCATTCAGATTCCTTTTGACATCTCAGTCAAAAATATCCACTCTCTAGTTGCCTCTCCTTTCTACATGTTATCTTCTTCTAATAGAATGTAAGCTAATTGAGGATGGGGACTGTTTTGTATTTTGTATTTGCATTCCTAATACTCTAGAACATCCTGGAATATGATAAGTGCTTAATAAGTGCCTTTTTAACCATTCATCCCTTTTTATGAGACCATATATGTTGATCATACATTAATGGAGTTTGATCTCCATTTTGGTGGATCCATTCACACCTCCTACCCAATCTCCCTGTGACCAGATGCATGCTTCACATTTACAAATTGGCTGGTTGAGACTAGGCTGTCTAGTTCCTAGATGTTAGCAAATTGCTTCCTTTTAAAAAACCAGAGAGAATGAGGTTTTCTTGAGCCTGTTTGATACACAGAGAAGCAGCAATCTTTCTTCATCCCCATATCTTTTTTTTTTTTTTTTTAGCCCTTGCCTTCGTATTGGAATCAATACTGTGTATTAGTTCCAAGGTAGAAGAGTAATAAGGGCTAGGCAACAGGAGTGAAGTGACTTGCTCAGGGTTACACAGATAGGAAGAATCTGAAGCCAGGTTTGAACCCAGGATCTCCTGTCTTTAGACCTGGCTCTCTATCCACTAGACCACCTAGCATTCCTGCCCTCCAACACCTTCTTAAATTTGGTGCATACTTGGTCCTACTTTGCTGGCATCTGAACATAAATTGTGCCTACTTCTCAGCTCTAGAATTTAGAGCTAAATGACACCTTAGAGATCAAGCATATAGTGCTTGTGCAATTCTTTAATGCTACAAATGAGGTAGTAACTCTAAATAAATAAGTCATTCTCAAGGTCATACAACTGATAAATAATAAAACTGGGTTTTGAACTCTCATTCTAAGTCCTGAGTTCTTTCCACTGTTTCTTCATCTCTTCCATATTTCTATCTTGCTCAACACTTTGATCTGGCTTTGGTGTCCTCAATTTCCATTCCAATTTACCATTTCTGTTGGGCATTCTTTACAACTGTGCCTGGTACGGTACCATTACTGGCATTCTTTGACCTTGATAATGTCATTATCCTGGGATCCTGGATCCCGTATACCTTACCCACACCTGAACTATCTAACAACTCATTTGAGACAGTGAGAAGTAGCAAATAAACTCTTGGTTTGATGTCAGAGGACCTGGTTTTAAATCTCACTTCTATCATTTATTACCACTTTACTTTTCCAGTCATTGTCTTTATATTGAACTCTCCAGTCTCTCTTTAGCCTTTGATACTACTACTTGTTTTCCAAACATCAACCATCTTGAGCCATATTTTACAGTTAATACCAGAGGTGTGAAGAACCATAGCATCCTGTGTCAGTCTATTTCTGTGGTCCTCAAGTAGTTTTCAATTTGTGGTTAAGCTCCTCAGTGGTTTCTTGACTTCCTTAAGCGCTTTTCTTTCACAGCTTGACAATTTTTTACTCTGCTTCAACTTAGAAAAAAACACTTGAAACTGTCCTTCTAATCTTAAATGACTGTTGTTTGTTCTTTGTTTTCAAAGAGAACCAATGACATCACGGGGTGATGACTTGACTTGTTCATGAATTGGATTTAAGTGAGACAGAGTTTTGCAAAGTTGTTGTCAGTCTCAATCTCTCTTTTAGTCATGCAAGTCTAGAGCTACGAAAAAAGTCAGGATGATTGGTGATGGCCCTGGCTACAGTGGATGACCTTGGAGTCTTTGATGCTAGAAAAAAACACTTGAAACTATCCTTTTAATCTTAAATGACTTCGGACTAAAGGAATGAATACTTAGCATCATTTTTCATTTCCTTCCTGACAATTTCCCAACGAAAGCCAGAAATGAAATCTAAGATTTCAGAAGAGGAGGTCTCTAAACAAATAGCCTTGTCTGCTGTGGCAAAAATCCGAGTTTGAGCAATATGTTTCTAGACTTGATATTGGCTCTTAGTATTTCTGAGATTCAACTTCTCTATATGTGAAATATGGATTATTACTAATAATTGAATAGTTTTTGGTAAAAATACATATTTGGGACTCACAGTCCAAGTCATCTTTGTAGCTAGAGCACTAAAGTTCAGAAAAAGTCCTAGTTGTCTGAACTTTAGGGAATAGTAAAAATTTTTCTAAACCCCAGATTTATTTGGCAGCTAACTTGTAACAGAGCCTCAGATTTTTAAATTAGAATACTTCGGTTTGAATTACCACTTGGCTACTTACTCCTGGTGATCTTGAGAAATTCATTTCTTCTTGTTAGGTCTTGGTTTCTCCTCTTATAGAATGAAAGAGTTGACTAGATGACCCCCAAATTCACTTTTAATTTGAAATCTTTTGATCTTAGTTATCAAAGGTCATAGACCTATACCTGGGAACTATCTCAGAGGCCATCTTGTCCAGTGCCTTCAGATGAAGTACCCTGAGGGAGTGTCAGAGAGTACAATGGGCTCAAAGGCATATAGCATAACAGCCTATATCAATGTACTACAGAAATGAATTGAATTGTAGTATTGAATAATTCCTATCCCATTTCATAGATGGAAAAACCAGAACATAGACACAAATAAACCTGTTCTATGATCATAGTCATTGTAGGAATATCTAAGTTCATTTGAGCTCTTTCAGTTCTTGTTGCAAGAACTCTTAAACCCAATGCCAAAGATTCTCCTATTTTTGATGTGGGCAAATTCTCATAAAATCTCAGCACTGAAAGAATTCTCAGAAGTCATCCACTTCACCCTACCATTTAGATGAATCCCTTTTATAACATATCAGAGAAGTAGAAAAGAAATACTTCTTGAGTCTACCCATCCTGCCTCAGGACAGCTTTACTTGTTAAAGAATTTGTCTCTTCTTAAATCTTCTTGTCAGCTTCTATCCATTGTTCTTAGTTTTGTCCCTTGAATTCAAAACCAGGGTTATGCTGGGGCCTCCTGTTCCCCATTAATTCTAATGCTTTCCCTCTGTTGACAACTTCCATTTTATCTTGTATATATCTTATTTGCACATAGTTGCTTGCCTGTTGTCTTCCCCATTAGACTGTGAATTCCTTGAAAGTAAACCTTTGTTTGTATCCCAGGTGCTTAGCATAATGCTTGGCACACATAAATGCTTAATAAATGTTCATAAATTGACTGCTCCTACTAGTTCTTGAGAGCTGATTGTTCAATTTTCAGGGCAAGCATACATACCTTGGAAATCAGTAAATGCTACAAATCAGGGCCTGATTTATTGTTTTGTTGATTGTCTGGACTTAAGGAAGTGGTGCAGAAAATGTTAACAATGCAGATTAAACTCAAACATGTCTTGCATCCATTGTTTTTTTCCAATAGAAAGCCTATTGTTAAAATTTTACCAACATACCCTCAGATCAAGCAGATTAAGGCTAATCTTTTGTCCACACAATAATCCTTTAAATTCTTGAAAACAATTATAAAATGTGACCTAAGTAGTTTCTTTAGTAGGTTAATTGCCTTAGATTCTTTGGCTTGCATCATCATCATCATCATCATCATCATCATCATCATCATCATCATCACAATAGCCTTTTATACAGGGCTCTAAGGTTTGCAAAGCACTTTACATATCCTATCATTTGATTTTCCCAATAACCTCCTAAAATAAGTATTATATTAATCCCATTTTATAGGTGAGTTATCTAAGGTTGAGAGTTTGGATAAAGGGGGTTAGATTGTATGAGGTCACCCATCTAGCAAATGTCTGAGCAGGATTAAAACTGAGTTCTTCCAGCACTCCATCTACTGAGTCATCTAACTATCAGTTCCCTCAGTTCTGCTGTTCAGCTTCCTCTGGACGTCCTTTAGTTTGTTCTTGCTTCCATATTTTGTTGGATCCATGATTTAATTAGTAATTTTAATAATGTCAATTGAAAGCCATTCATAATGTCATTCTGAGTGACAGTTCTCTGTGTATTTCCATAAATCTTCCATAGTAGAATTCATCTAGCTTGCTGTAGCTCTTCCTTTATATCTCTTGACTGTCTGTGTGTCCACGTGGAATCTGGAAGCCCCCAAACTTGTAGCCTAGAAAGATTTGATTTTAGTTAGCTTGAAGGTGAAAGTCCTGGGTTTGACCTTGTGAGTGGGATGGTTCTTCCCTGAGGGAAAGTCCAACCTCACCAGTCTCAAACTAACAATAGGCCTTACTTTGAGCTTGAGTAGGGACGATCATTCCCATCAGAGCCAATCCCAAACTGAGTCTGGCGCAGTAGGCAGCCCATCAGTCTCCTAAACTGAAGGTCTCCAGTTCAATCCTTGGAAGGAGGGTGTGATATACTGGGAGAGTATATATATCTCTGGGAGAGGTTTATCTTGGGCTTGGCTTTTTATTATCCATGTGACTTTGGCCAAATTATTTAATCTTCTTAATCTTCAGTTTCCTTAACTGTAAAATGAAGTGATTAGAATAAGTGGTTCCTCACCATAGGAACCTGAGGTCCCTTACAGACCCAGAACTATGATCATTTTCTTACACATTTTGCTTTAGGTGATGTTAAACTGGAAAAAACCACAGAACTATTAAATAGTCAGAAAAATCACGTCTTTAATTAGGAGAGGGATAATGCACAGTTTTTAGGCCTCCACACAGAGTCATGTACCCCAAATCACACAGAGTTCAAGGCTCTGGCACTGTGACTACAATATCCCGGGAAGAAATCACCCTGAGAGATGATAGCTCTGAGTAACAAAAGAATTTGGGGAACTTCTTTACTTGTTAGGGGAACTGAGGGACAGGGAAATGATTGATTGACATTACCATGGTTACAAAGAAATGAGAGTGTTTAAACTAGACTGACTTGAGATACCATCAGACTTGAGAAAGGAACCATAGCCTGAGGTGAGGGTGTCAGAGAGGGGACTATTTATAATGGACACTAAGAGGTGGGTCCCTGCCCAGGGGTTGGTCCTTCTTGAGAAGGATCTCTGATACAAAGGGAGGTGGGGGAAAACTGCTAAGACAAAAAGAGTACTTACATTTGCTTAGCCCCACCTAACTGGGATTATCATTTACTTTGGGATTTATTATTCAGTCTGAGACTGGTAGTCTGAGACAAGCTTGGAGTCTCCAATTTTCAAGCTGACTAAACTTGGGGTTGCTAGATCCCAAACTGACACAGACTTTGGGGTCCCCTAGATTATGAGTTGACAGTGATATATAAGTTAAATTCCCTGGTGTCAATTATTGGGCCCCTGAACTATTCCAAATTTATCAACTTGTCTTAACACATATTTAGGAAGATCTGAGTACCAAAGGTGCAGTCCAAGAAAACATGGTACAGCAAGACAGTCGAGCAAGCCTATTTTACTGAGGGAAGAAACCAAATGAATGACAGAGTGGGAGAATGACAGAAGGGGGAGCCCTTAGGGGAACTGTGTACCTCAGTGGGAGCCAGAGGTAATAGGGCACCTTCTCCCAAATCAGTAAAGTCTGATGGGTTTTTATAGGGTTCTTATCTGAGTGTAGCAATAGCATGCATTAGAAGAAGTGGGTGCAGAGGAATCTGGACCTGAGGGCTGATCTTGTTCATGCTAGCAGAGGGAGAGAAGACTCCTAAAGGAATTGATGGTTATTTGCTAGCCAAATGGGCAGCTAGTAGGTGGCCTAACACTCTGGACTGGGGATCAAAAAGGCTCATCTTCCAGAGTTCAAATATGGCCTCAGACACTTACTAACTATGGGACCCTCGACAAGTAAGTCATTTAACCCTGTTTGCCTCAGTTTCCTCATCTGTAAAATGACCTGGAGAAGGAAATGACAAACCAAGAAAACCCCAAATGGTGTCATGAAGAGTCAGACAGGACTGAAGGAACAGAACAACAAACACATTATCCAAGCTCCCTACTGTGGGAAGTTACTGCTAATCTTCTTCTGACAGGGTGACTAAGGAGTTTAACTTTTCTGAGACTTTTTTCATTTAGTAGGTCAGAGTCTCCCATATTCTTTGCTCAGCTGAACTACACCACAAGAAGAATATTGGTGTTTAAACAATGTCCTTTTGATTCAGGAAAAGCTGTTCACTGGCTGCTGTGAAATGTCTTCATCTGAATCTTGATTCCTTCAATACAGTCTATAGTCTCTTTCATACCCTGGTTACCTCCACCTCTTGCCCTCCAATTCAGTTAATATCCTTCCCCCAAATGGGGCACCTCTGGATTCTAGTAAAGGAAAGTCTTTTTAATTCTTTGGATGAAAAGGGCTATAAACATCGAATAAGCCATTATATACAGGCAGAACACTTACTAGAGTTAACATAAGCCATGTGCACTGAAGAAAAGAAAGATTCCTTAAGGTCACTCTTTCTATCGCCCATGAATCTTAATAATTAAGGCAGCCACTTGAGCTTCCTAGTTAATCTTCCTCCTTTCCCCTCTCTCTTCTTTCAGAGAAACAAAGCTGCTTATCTGCTAGTGGGCAAGGAACAAAAAATATATTTGGGGCTTGAGGGGGATATATTTTTTTTCTTTTTTTCATTCACAGAACTTCACAGGCATTAGTCACTTCTATTATGCAAATTGACATGTAGCACAAATAAGGATTTCTCACTTTGAAAACCTCTTTCCTTGAGGAATCCTTCAGATCCTGCCAAGGACTGAATTTCTTCCATGGACTTGCCCTCCTGTTTTCCTTAATCTTCCTGGTATGCAGAAAGAGTTGGGGAGGGAGGAAAAATCAGGAAGGGAGTATAAAAATCTTCCTGAAAACTTATTATTTGGACTTGTGCAGAACCTAGCCTTTTTTGAAGTGTCTGCGTCTTTCCCCTTTAATGAAAGAATTGTCATAATCAATTTTGGCTTTTGAAAGAAAAAGATTGATAAGTTGCCCACAATTTATCAGTGGCCTTCTTTGTCAAGGGAAACCCTTTGTGAAAACTAGGAAGAAAAGTAGAGAAGACTCTGAAGAGATTGAAAGATAGTTTTTATCTTGGTAGGAAAGTTTCTTCTTGAACATATGCACGAGATCCTAGAGGACACTGACAGACCTGAGGGAGACATTTGGAGATTGCACCCCTCAAAATGCTATATAAAAGATTTTACTATCATCCATATCATTTAAAACAAAGGAGAAAAGTGAGATCTACAGAAAGGTAAATTGACTAATAATGCCAGAACCCTGACTCTTAATCTACTAGTCTTTCTGGTGTGGGACTCTGGTTTGCCTTGTACCCCCAAATTGTAGATGTGCTTCAGGTCAAATTGTAAGCAAGGAAATTTCTTCTTTGCTTTCTTGCATTCTTGTTAATACTAACTTTAAACTTCAAAGACTTAATGATAAAAAAGACCCCTTCAGAGAGGTATCCCCTTGGATTCTCCCCTAGGTTTCAAGATGGACATGGATATACATTTTCTGGTTATGCCCCAATTATCATTGGGTTGAAATCTAGGACATCTATCTGGCATGGGCATTGTACACCCCAAACCATAGAAGCGTTTCAGGCAAACTATAAGCAGGACAATTCCTTTCCTCCCTTCTATCCTTGTGACTCCTAACCCAAAACATCTGATAATTCCTATAAGACCCAGAGCGAATTAGACTTCTTGGATCTCCTTTGAGATGGACAGAGAGATACACCTCCAGGCTGTACCTTGATACCATGAGGTTGTATCTAAGACATCTACCTGTTATGTCCCCTAAACTATTAGGGTTACCCCCTATATCTTCAGGCAGACCCGGTCAGATGACCAAACCTCCCTGGCCATACCTCAGTGCATAACACTCTAGAGTCACATCTTCAGTGTGGCATAAAGTCACATCTCCCCTGTTGTAAAGAGTATAAAGACCCCAGAAATCATCTCATCTGGGAGAACAGCTTTCCATCCATGCTGTTCCCCCTAGGAGGCAGCCTTCCACCTATGCTGTACTCCTGGCCAGATTCAACATTATCTTCTAAATTAATACATTTCTTTTTTTTTTTTATTTTTAAGATAAACTTTAGTGTCTTGCATCCTTGCAAAGGGTACCCCTCCTGAACCCCAGGGCTTCATCTCAAGCCTCCCACAACATTTCCTTTGTACCAGTCATGAAATCAGAGACCCAGGGATAGAAGGGACTAGAGAGGTCATTGGATCATAGGGTCGTATATAGAGAGATAGAAAAGATTATCCCTTCATTTTGGAGAAAATCGGAGTGAGGGAATATAAGAATATAAATTGCCTAAGGTCAACAGGTAGAAAATGTTTCTATTCAAACTCAGATCTTCTGACAGTAGAGTCAGTGTTCTTTCCCTTATACTATGCTCTATTCTTCTTGAGAACACAGATATCTAGAAAAGTAAACTGCTCCATCATTTGCTCCATGGAATTTAAAAATTAGGAAAAGTTTTCGGGCAAAACAAAATGAAAGGAGGTTAAATGATTGTCTTGTGCTCTCAGATATAGTCATTGGAGAGCTGGGAAGAGAAGCCAGGTCTCTAGATGTTTGGTTTACTGCTTTTTCTATTATAATGTGATAGGGCACAGTAATCCATTATCAAATAGATTCAATTAAGGCTTAGTAATGAATGAGGCTAGAGGCAGGACATTTCATCTAAGGGTTTAGAATCACTGATCTTATTATACTAACAAGGACCACAGAAAACAATGAATTTTGACTTCCTTGTGACCTTGTCCACTAACTAGGTATGAACCACTAAGTAGTTCTGTAGCCTGGTTAGTGCCTCTGTGAAATAGAAACAGCAATGCCTCTTTAATGTTATTTCTGATGATAAAAATCATGTTGGTTTCTGATATTCAACCATTTGATAGAACCAAAAATTTCATGGCAAGAAATACTTTTTCTGGGCCGTTAGAAGCTGTGTCTTGCTTACATAGGCAACCAGTGACTGCCAGGATCATAATCTACTTTATTGAATTTAAGTCTAGTACGCTTGGCAACACAGAATTTTTGATAGTTATATGGTACAGTCGATAGAGCTCTGTGTCTGGAGCAAGGAAGTCCTGAGTTCACATTTGGCCTCAGACTCTTACTGTGTTGCCCTGGGCAAATCACTTAATATCTATTAGTTTCTGTCCCCCTATCTGCAAAATGGGAGTAATAAAAGCATCTACATCCCAAGGTTATTCTGAGGCTCAAATGAGATTATCTTAAAGCACTTAGCATAGTACCTGGTACATTGTAAATGCTATATAAATTTTAGAGATTATTATTATTATCAGCTGGGTGAACCTAGACAGGTCACTTAATCTTGCTTATCCTCAATTAATTCAATTATAATAAGGAGATAATGACAACTTCTACCTCCCATGTTTTTTTTTGTAAGGATCAAATGTGTAAGGATGGGGCCAGAAGAAGGCCGTTGGTGACAGTTACTGACAGTTGGGACCAGAGAGGATTCTGGGTAATTGTCCAGAGGAAGGAGGAGATGGAGGACTTCTGGCATAGGACTGAGAGAGGGAGGAGGAGAACATCTCAGCTCAAATCTAGTCCTGAGGGCTTTCTGAGGATCTTTCTTTGGACATTGGTACCCTGATTCCCTGGTCAAAGGCATTCCATCGCTTCTCATCCAGCAAGACTTCAGTTAGCTGGACTCCATTTTAGGCTCGATCTCTTAGGCTCCTTCTCCCATTACCCAACCTTGCTGAGAGACCCTTTCCGGTCTAACTTACAATTATAGAAAAGGATAGAAACAGAAGGAGAAGGGACAAGGGGGAGAGATGCTTAGGAGTGGGGACCCCAAAGATTCCCACCTGAGTTATGGATGCCATAGAAACAGAGAAGAGGGCACCCCAAAATCCCTCTGCCCTTCACCCCTTTCCCTAACCCCTTAATTGCGAAGAATAAAAGCCATTCATTAGTCAGAGAACATTCCAGAGTGCCTGAGAGACAAGGGGGAGGGAGATCACAGCTTGGTTTGGCTGCCTCCATCTTGGAGCCAGATCCCTTGCCATGAAGTTGACTGACCTCGGGGGAGACTTGCCTGAACCCTGCCCTCATTCAGAATTGGTTTGGAGTCCCCCATACCTCATCTTAAAGGCAAGCCTCACCCCCAAATCCTGTGGGGCAGCACAACCATCCAGGTCACCCAGTTTGGGGGTGACACCCCCTCAAAGTCTCGAAGTCTATATTTGGTAAGAGGGGAGAGCTAGAAGAGAGTCTCACCTCATAGACTCTCTCTCCCTTCTCTCATTAACATTCATTGACTGGCTCTGTTTATTATTATAAATGGGATAATATTTGTAAAGCACTTAGCACAGTACCTGGCACATAGTTAAGAGCTACCAACTTTACCATCATTATCAACTCTGTGACCTTGTTCACCCTCCGTTTTTCCAATGGCCAAGTAGCAATAAAAATGGTGGCATCTGCTTCCCAGAGTTGTTGCAGTAATATTTAGAAAGCACTTACCACAATGCCCGGCATATAGTAGGTGCTACATAAATGCTGCTATGATGATAATGACCCCTTGTTGGAAACAAACATAAATGCACACATATACACACTCTCATTCATCTACTAAGAGTTATAGGGAAAAACAAAAATAAATAATCTATAAAAGGCTGTCTCTAAAAGTCATCATGACAAAGAGATGAGCCTTTGGGGGACCTCAACTTCCCCCTTCCAGATCTAGATAAATCAAAACAAAAAATAAACAAAAAGGAAGTAAAGGAAGTATATAAAATCTTAGACAAGTTAGAACTAATAGATCTCTGGAGAGAAGTGAATGGCAATAGAAAGGAAGATACTTTCTTTTTAGAAGTACATGGCTCCTACACAAAAATTGACTACGTATCAGGACTAAAAACCATACAAGCAAATGCAGAAAAGCAGAAATAATAAATGCATCCTGTTTCAATCATAAGCAATAAAACTTACAATCAATAAAACTTCATGGAAAGATGAATAAAAAATTAATTAGAGACTAAATAATCTAATGTTTAAAAAAGGGTGGGTCAAAGAGCTGAGTCTTGGTTCTAAAAGGCCATGATGATGGAAAGCAAACTCTAGTGTGTTCTAGCAAGCTAAAAGCCCAAAGAGAGAGGCCATGCTTGCTGTCTGAGATCCATCTTAATTCAGCAAAGAGAAGCTCATTGTCAGCAGGCAGGCCAATAAGTGATAAATGCTTTGGCTAGGGAGAGCCACAAAACAACGAAAGCTCTAAACCTGCCCTTTATTCTATGTTCCTCTTTCCCCTTTCCTTTTTTTTTTTTTTTTTTTTTTTTGCTGGAATGGTGGCAGAGTGATGGCAAGGGGATAGGGTACTAAAAACATGTCATTTTTAGACCACCTATAAACATTATTTTAACTGATGGTACTCTAAATGTCATAATTTTTGCATAGCTCAAAAATGTCTCCTCTTGCATGAAAAGGCCTTTAAAAAAAATCTTTCAGGGTAGCTAGATGGCTCAGTGGAATGAGAGCCAGGCCTAGAGTTGGGAAGTTGCAGGTTCAAATCTGGCCTTAGACACTTCCTAGCTGTGTGATCCTGGGAAAGTCACTTAACCCCCATTGTCTAGTCCTTACTACTCTTCTGTCTTAGAACTCATACACAGCATTGATTCTATGACGGAAGGTGTTTAAAAAATTATTCTAGGTGTTATTTTCTCCTTCCTCCAAATACCTTTTATTTGTCTCATATATACACTTATGCTTCTCTCTATATATTGTCTTTTCCTGATAGAAAGGAAACTCTTTTGAGGTAGGGACCATTTCATTTTTGTTCTTGTGTCACCAGGACTAGTATGGGGTCTGGCAGCTATCAAGTGCTGAATAAATGATTTTTGATTGATTGACTAAATTATTAAGTCCCTAAGGGCAGCTGTGTGGCCCAGGAGATAGACTGCCAGGTCTGGAGATAAGAGGTCATGGTTTTAAATTTGGCCTCAAATTCTTAGCTGCTTGACTCTGGACAAGTCACTTAACCCTGAATGCTTAGCACTTACCACTCTTATACCTTGGAACTGATACTTAATATTGATTCTAAGACAGGAGTAAGGGTTTAAAAAAAAGTCAATAATGAATAAATTGATATACTACAAATATATTGCCTACAATATCCTTATATATTAAATAGAAATTTGTAAAGAAGTTACAGCTGAATAGAAGGATGATTTTTAGGTTCTTCTTGTCATTATGAATAAAAGTTGGCAGAATTGGTTTTGCTATGTATATAGTGTGATAACTGAGCTCTTGAGAGGAGAAGGAACTTAGAACTCACATAGGCAATAAGGAACACCATTCCATGGTACCCCTGTCTGTCTCAATTGGTAGTGCTAATCATATGCATAAGTAAAAAGACAAGAAGGAAAATTACAATTTAAACACAAAGATCTGTTACATAAAATCAAGAGGAAGGAAAATTCTGCTAAAAACTTGGCAACAATCTCCATATATGACTTCACTGTGAAAGAGGGTGAAAGGGAGAACAATGAAAGATACATTAGAAAATGTCATTTGGGATTAAGGATGAAAGATCCTAAGATCCATAGACTATGAAGAAGATTCATATGTGTAAATGCTTTCTTCAAGAAGATAGTCACAGGATGAGCATTGAATATCTTCACAAACACTGAAATAATTATATCCAAAGAAACAACTAGTTAACAACAATTTAGAGCAAAAGTTAAAACTAATATCAAATTGGAAGAAAAAGATAAGAAGTATCCATAATTATAAGTCTTCCAGTCCAATCTATTTAATCACTCTGTTGTCTCAAAAAAAAAAAAAGATAAACAGTCAAGATATTGGCAATTATCACCATTTCTTGCTGAAGATTAAGGGCTATAAAACAATCCCCAGAATAAGAAAGCTGAAAGAGCTGAGAAACTACAGTATCCAGGAAATACTTGATCTCCTTGTCAGGAAGAGAAACATGACAATCATAGACACTCCTGGTTTTGATTATAAGCTCAATTACAAAGCATTGTGGAAGAGGATAGTAAAATATTGCTTCATGAGACGAGTCTGTCATATGATGTCTTAAAATATAAAATCTATCTTTCCCTTTCCCAATGGTCTTCTTTCAAGTTAAATTAATAAACACCACTCTAAAATCATAAATGCAGTTGTGCATTAACTCAGGATTCCTTGCAACCATATTTTATAACTGCTCAGGGATTTTTTATAACAATCCCTTTTTGAGTAACTCAGATGCATTTATACTATGTGCTTACAGTTGGCTGCCATCAATTCTACTTAATACCAGTCAGCAAAAACCTAATCAGCTTTATTTCATGCTATCTGCTTCCTTTTGTGCCTTGCTTTTAAGGCTCATATCAAATTCATGCTGCCATTACCTGTGGCTGAGTTTGCATTTCCAATGACATTACCTGTGGCTCTAGAAGTTAAAAGAGAGTCAGCAGCAAAAGGCCAGCTGTCTACTCATATAGAGCCGTTCCTTATGGCTGAATTCTGTGGAAATTGCTTGAGGTCAGTGCTTGGTCTTCAGAATTACATACCCAAGAGCTCTGTTAGCCCATATCCAGCAAAGGGGATATGGAGTTAGATTCTAGAGTCTAGAGCAGGGGTTGGCAACCTTTTTGGCCGTGAGAGCCATAAACGCCACATTTTTTAAAATGTAATTTTGTGAGAGCAGTATAGTGCTCACAGTGTGCGCTCCTGTAACAGTGCCTGAAAAAAAAAAATGACTTTATGGCTCCTGCAGAAAGAGCCATATCTGGCCCTCAAAAGAGCCAGATATGGCTCGAGAGCCATGTTGGTGACCCTGGTCTAGAGGAAGGCATTAGCATTCAGCAAAACACAAAGAAGACTGACTGATAAAGCAGACCAAGAATGAGGTTATTTACAATGGAAGTGTGGTTTGGTCTGGACTCTTCTTTTCCTGGTTATGGGAGTAGGGTTGAGGGACTAAGTTCATTCAGGAGAGAGGAGATAAGAAAGTAGCTTGTCTAGTATTAAATTATAACTAAGGAAGTTTGATGCTCTTAAAGAAAATTCCTACAAATCTAGATTGCTTGGCAAAAGATCCTTCTATATTCTGCAGTGTTGGGGAGCAGGGCAATAATCCCCCTTGGTCTGGAGCTTCCAGTTAACAGCTTATTCTTTTTTTTTTTTTTTTAAACCCTTAACTTCTGTGTATTGGCTCCTAGGTGGAAGAGTGGTAAGGGTGGGCAATGGGGGTCAAGTGACTTTCCCAGGGTCACATAGCTGGGAAGTGTCTGAAGCTGGATTTGAACCTGCAACTTCCCAACTTTAGGCCTGACTCTCAATCCACTGAGCTACTCAGCTGCCCCTACAGCTTATTCTTTAGAGGCAAGATTTTCACTTTCCAAGCAACTTATTTTGCTTCTTTTCATGAAGGCATAAAAAGAAAGAATTCACCTTCATGTCTTTCCAGTCCTACTGTAAGGATGGGATTTGTGCAAGGGGGATGGGACAAAAGGAGCCAGAAGAAGGCAGTTGGTGACAGTTGAGACCAGTGAGAATTCTGGGAAATTCTCCAAAGGAAGGAGGAGGAGAGTTCTTCTGGTGGAGGACTGGGAGGAGAGAGGAGGAGGAGGAGGACATCCCAGCTTGGATCCAGTCCTGAGGGCTTCCTGAGGATCTTTCTTTGGACATTAAAACCCTGATTCCTTGGTAAAAGGTATCTCATCGCTTCTCACCCATCAAGACTTCAACCATCAAGTGAGCTAAGTTTTTGGACTCCATTTTGGAAGCAATCTCTTAGTCTCCTTCTCCCATTTCCCAGCCATGCTGAGAGACCATCTTTCAGTCAAAATTTACAATTATGGAAAGTGATAGAAATAGAATAATAGCAATAGAATCAGAAGGAGAAGGAGGGAGAAGAAGCTAGGGAGTGGGAACCCCAAAGATTCCCTCCCATGTGACAGACTCCATAGAAATAGAGAAGAGGGCACCCCAAAATCCCTCTGCCCTTTACCTCTTTCCCCAGCCCCTAAATTGTGAAATAATAAAAGCCATTCCTCAGTCAGATAGCGTTCCAGAGTGCCTGAGAGATAGCAAGGGAGAGGGGAACCACAGCTTGGTCTGGCTGCCTCCATCTTGAAGCCAGACTACCCTCTGTGAAGTTCACTGACCTCGGGGGAGGCTTGTGTGAACCCTGCCCTCATTCAGAATTGGATTGGTGTATCATATACCTCATCTTATAGGGAAGCCTCACCCCTAACTCATGTGGGGCAGCATGACCATCCAGGTCACCCAATTTCGAGGTGACACCCCCGCGAAGTCTCCCAGAGTGTATATTTAGGAGCTAGAAGAGAGACTCACCATATAGAATCTCTCTCTCTCTCTCTATCTCCCCTTCTATCATAACATTAGTTGCTGGCTCTTATTGTTATACTCCTTTTCTGGACAGGGCTAGAAACATACTTGTTCATATTCTTTAACACTCCTATTTCTAAACTCCATTTAGGCAGACACCCTATCATTATAAACATTATTGTGTCTTTCATACAGAACAGTTAATTGCACAGTGGATAGAGTACCCAGCCTGAAGTCAAGAAGATTCATCTTCTTGCCTTCAGACATTTGCTAACTATGTGCCCTTGGGCAAGTCACACTCTTTTTGCCACAGTTCTTAATCTATAAGATGAACTGGAGAAGGAAAGAACACATATCTCCATTGTCTTTTCCAAGAAAACTCCAAATGTGGTCACAGTCAGATATAATTTAAAAATTAAACATCTTTTGTACAGTATTATAATAAATTATATTACTACTTTCCCTCTCTCCTCATCCCAATCACCTCCAAATCAGTTATATCCCACTAATGCTCTTCTGAGGAGATTTTGGGAGCCTTCCTATATAGTTTGTCTAAGTCTTATACATTATATCAAACATCTTCTGTGGTCCCAAAGTAAAATTACCTTGATTCAACAAAGGTTGATTGGGAACCTACTGTTGCCAGGTTCTGGGGGAAAATAAGTATTCTGAAAGGTAGAGATGAAGGGATGTATCTATCCTACAAATAGAAGAGAACTTGACTGAAAGCATGGGGGCAACAAATGGAATGCTGAGTGTGGGGAATAGCTAGTGCCCCTATCTGTCTCTCTCTTTGGATTATTGGCTAACGGGTCATTGGTAACTTTAGAGAAAGCAATCTGAGTAGAAGGATTAAAAATCAGATCTTCAGGGCTAAGACTTAAGGGGGTGGTGAAAAAGTAGAAGCAGGGTGGAGAGTAGCACCTACTAAAAGTTTATGAGTAAAAGAGAGAAAGACAAAGGTGGAAAGGGTTAGGAGAACTGACCCAAAGTATTTTTTTTTTTAAAAGGATAAGGTAAATCGTAGAGGTTTTATACCAAGGTAAGGAAGAAACTAATAGATAAGAAAGAAAAGTCAAATCATCAGTGGAGCAAACTAGAGGTTATTGGATGCAAGGCATGATCCTTGGCAAGGATAAAATACATTATTTTTTTCTCAGAGAGAGGGTAAAGGAAGTAAGTGCATTTGTAGATATCTACTTTGTTAGTGCTATTTAAGGTCAAAGGGCACGATCATAGCCAACTAAATCAAGAAGAACTCCCTGGAGGAGATAGCATTTTAATTGGACTGTGAGCAATGGCAAGAATCCAGTGATCCAATCCAATTCCATAAACATTTATTGAGTGTCTACAATGTTCCCGGCACTATGCTAAGCATTGGAGAATGCAATTAATAAAAAGAAAGATAGGGCTTGGCATATAGTGAATGCTTAAATTCCTCCCCTCCTTCCCTTGCTCCCTTTTTCTTTCTTCCCTGCTTCCTTGCTTGCTTCCTTGCTTCCCTCCTTCCCTTTCTCCACACCTCCTTCCTTCCCTACCTTTTTTCCTCCTTGTAGGGTGGTGCTGGTAAGTGGAGACCTCAAATGCCAGTCTCTCTTGGGTGCCAGTACAATACATTGTCCTTTTCCATAATGATCATGAAAGCTCTGGCCCATTTGGTTATTTTGGTCTAAAGGGCATCCTGGCTTATTCAAATTGGATTTATGAACTCTTCACTCATTATAAATGTTAGCCCATTTTCCATTCAGAGCCTCTCTCCCCTTTAGGACCAATTGACTTTTGCAATAACAAAATAAAAAATTTAAAAAGCAGTATAGCATAGTGGGTAGAATGTTAATTTTGGACCCACAAAGACCTCCAATTCAAATATTGGCTCTGAGACATTGTTCATATGATTGTGGGTAAACCAATCTCTTAGTTGCTTCAGTTATCTCATCTATAAAATGGAAAGGGCTAAGACTGATGTCAGTAAAGGTTGAAAGAGGAGAAGATGTTCTTCTAGAATCATTCATTGCAACTATGAACATATAGTCCTATTGAAGATTTTCTTTACAGGATGATTTGTGTCTCTAGTATTTATACAACTCTATATTTCAGTCAAATAGGTTTTGTTTTGCTTGAAGCTACCATGGGAGCCTAACTATATAGTTTTTTTTTTCAATATCTAGCTTAAAAATTGCCTTCTATATGAACCCTTCCCTTGTTACCACTACCAGCCTTACTAAAAGTGATTCCTGTCTTTTCTGATCTTAAAGCTCTTTGTAATTCACTTAACTGATATAAAATATAGTGCTCTTCAGTTTTGAAAAATACTTTATTATCTCATTTGATCATTAAAAAATGATTTTCATGATATCTTTGATTTTTACATTGTTTAATCCTTCCTCCTTCCCCCCTACCACCACATCCCCCATTCTCATTTGATCCTTGAACCATTCTGGTAAGTAAGTGCCTATCAATATTAATTATCACTATTTTTTACATGACCCAGAACTCAGGGCTTCAAAAGATCTCCTATTTAGATGGCCTGCCTCTGGGGATGACTCTTAGGGTCAATATCCCTGTTTGGGCTTTTATATTGCCGCCCCGGAGTTTGTTCATAGGAAATATCCAAAATAAAGCTTATAAATAGTTTGTGTCTATATTTCCCCAAATGTGGGTAATTTGGTCTGAAACTCTGCTGCAAGCATGCAATGTAATAAATGCATATTGTATAGGACAAACTTTATTTTACCCCACAGAAATTGTGGAAGATGCAGAGACTCACCGGGGCCCATAAAACCGATAAAGAAAGCACATAAGAACTCGCAAGAGCCCATAAATAGATAAAGACACACATAAACCACTCAAAACAATCCCAACATTCCAGTGGCTCTATCTCTAATCCCACTGAGACACTCTAAAGGATTGCACTCTCTAGGGAAGATACTAAACAGCCATGATTCACTATAATGGCCAGGGTGCAAGAGAAATAGGAAAAAAAAAATCACATCTTTAGCTGCCCCCCAGATGTCCATCCAAGTTTGGCTTTAATCCCTCAACTACAGGAGCCATGTGGGTTATCTTTTTCTTTCCTCAAGAAGGGCATTGTTCAGGATCTCTGCAAGGGATCTTTCTTTAGAAGGTTTGAAGGCTCAGCACTCGATGTCTGAAATTGGTTGGGGAAGAAATAGAAAGGAATAAGTATTTGGATAGCTCCTACCTCCTACCAGATACTGTGCTGAGTGCTTTACAGATTTTCATTTGATCCCCCAACAATTCTGAGAGGTAGCTGCTATTATTATTCCCGTTTCATAGCTGAGGAATCTGAGGCCAACAGAGGTTAAGTGACTTGCTCAGGGTCTCATCATTAGTGTCTGAGGCTATATTTGAAAACCTGGGTTTCCTGACTGTAAACACTGGGCCACTTAGCTGCCACCACAAGGCAAATCCCTTAGGCTGTTAATGATCAGATTTCCAGGGAATCACACTTTCTCTAGCTAGAAGGCTTAGATTCTATTATTACATTGCTTAGTAAGTTGAAATCTTCCCCCATCTCTGCCATGTCCATGCTCTAATGAGGGAATGATATATTCAAATTAATAAAAGGAACCACTCTGATTCATAATAATAGCTAACATCTATATAGTGCCTACTTTGTTTCAGGCAGTTTACAATTATTATCTCAATTGATCTGTGCAACAAATTTATCAAATAATATTCAATTAAGTGACCACTGAGGTTCTTTCCAACTCTGAAATTCTGTTTAGTTTGGATGGTTATTTAACTATCAGGGAGCATTGCTGACCAGTAATCAGGATAATAATACCTATAGGCGCTAACATGCTAACAGTGGTTATTTGCTTCACCCAATTTCAGAAGGTATTGGATCCAGGTTAAGTAATTGGAGTTACTCATTGGGTTGAGAGTTGTTTTTTTTTTCCCTCTTGAGAGTTAATTTGAGTTAAATTGAGAGTTAATTTCTCTCTTATCTAGTACCATCTCTGTGATACAGTAATATCTGGGAGGTAAGTGCTATTATCATCATCATCATCATCATCTCCTTTTTATGCTTGCTTTCTTACAAATGTGGAAAAAGAAGCAGAGTTGAAGTGACTTTCTCAGGAAGTGTCTGAGGTTGGATTTGAACTCAGATCTTCCTAACTCCAGATCTGATGTTCTATTTATTTTGCCCCCTAACTTCCTTTCTCAGAGGAAGCTCTGAAGCAGCAATTGCCCACAGTTGGTGGGCATACAGCCTGCCTTGGCCTTGAGGCTTCTTTCCTAGGATAAGACTTTAATAACAAAACTGTGGCCACAGAACATGATTAGAGACTAAAGTAAGTCAGTATCCCACATGAAGGAGCAGAGGGTAGTGGGGGGAGGTGACCAGAGCAGAGTGACCAAAAGCTGACCATAGGTGGAAATGGGCTCACTCAAAGGAGGCATTGCGTCTTCGGAACTTCTTAAAGAGGAGGCAGCTCATGAGTAAGTCCAATTACTTAGACATTAAACATCCAAGAGATTTAATTGTGAGTGAAACAATCCCAGGAAAGATCTTGTCTGCTTTGTCTGCCAGAACAACTAGGGACGTGATTGATCTCTGGCTTTGGGCTTGCCTTCAGACAAAGGGGAGATATGGATGAGAGCCCCTGAACTCTGCTTCTTGAGTACCTTGAGTTTGCTCTGTCTGAGAAGGAACCAGGGGCCCCCAGCCTGCCCAGAGTACTTAAATGTACTTGCTCTTATTTTATTTTCTTGATTAAAGAAATGTATGTCACTATGTCTTTTTTTTTTCATGAGTTAATTCTCTTTAAACACAGTGGGGATGGGAAGAGAAGCTCAGATTTTTTTTTTCTCCCAGTAGGCAGAGACTGAGTAAAGAGTCTAAATCCATATATTCAGCAAACTCCTAGACTAATAAGATAAACAGTATCACTCATCAAAGAAGTGGAGCTAGATAAGGGAGGAATTAACTATTGGAGAGACAGAGAGGGATTGTCATGATTTGGATCCAGCAGCAAATGACCACTGTGAGCATGTGACTGGCATATCTCCAGCCTGATTACTGGTCAGGCAAATGGTCAGCAGTGCTCCCTGGTGGTTAAATATGTATCGTCACTAACAGAATCTCAGAGTTGGAAAGAACCTCAGTGGTTACTCAGTTAAATATTACTTGATAAAGAATCTCTTTCACAAATTCTGCCAAAAGTGTTCATCCTTCCTCCTCTTGCAACTGTTTCTCCAGAGACAGGAGATCCAGTACCTTCTGGACAGCTCCAATTCTTAGGAAGCTTTTCCTTTTGTTGAGCCTTATAATTTCTTTCCATTGCTCATACTTCTGCTGACAAAAAAAGAACAACTCTAATCCTTCTTCCACATGACAGCTCTTTCAGAATTTTTAGGACATTTATTATCTGTCCCTGCTGAATTTTCTCTTCTCGAGGCTAAAATCCCCAGTTTCTTCAATTGATGCTTAGGGGTATAAAATTGATATCTATAGCCTTAGTTAACCTTTCTGTAACCCTCTGGAGTTGCTTCTTTCCCCCTCATATAACTCTGGATTGTCTGAATCCTTTGCTTGTCACTTATTTTTCAGATTCTGAAATATTCTAATTTGATTCTATTTACTTTCATGCATTGAAGGTCCTTTAACTTTTCACTGAAATCTTGAGCAATGACACTGCTATTTGTAAGGCTATTTGTAAGGCATGAAAGCCAATAATCACTGCACACACGAGATAACGATACTCCCAAAATAATGATGCCACTTCACATTAATTGTCATCTTAATTTTTTTTCAAAGTGCTTTCACATTCATTCTGACTTCATGTCCAGGCTATTTGGAAATCTATCTCAAATTTGCAAATGAGGTCTGTCACGGGAACACAAAAAAATAAGAAGAGAGATTTAGGACTTGAAGGGACTTCGGAAACCATTTAGTACTATCCTCTTCCCCCGTTATTAAAAGTCTGAGAAAAGTTAAGTGATTTGCTCAAATTCACACAGATGAGCTCTGAGGAAGGATTTAAATGTAGGGTCTTTGACTCCAGAGTTAGCACCTGTTAAGAGCCCATTATGTGGCTGGAGAAAAAAAAAGAACCCCAAAGTGTAAAAAATTTGGCAGTTTCAAAAAGTTGACACTATCTTCATAGATTTTTCAGTAATAACTTGCCTATGATAACCGTAATAATGGGCAGCCTTTGTATTGTACACTTTTAGGTTTGCAAGGCACTTTATTTATATTATATCATTTTTCAAGTTGCCAAGTATTTATCAAGTGCTTACACTTGACCCGGTTTGCCTCAGTCTAGTAGAACAAGTGGAAATTCTTAGTTCTTTCCCCATTTTTGCATGATAGGCATCTCAAACTGAATAGGCCCCAGATGGAACTTTTCCTATTCTCCAAACATCCTCATTTTATTTTGAGACATTTTTCTTTCATTCTTTCTTTCATTCGGCTTCACAACCTCAGACTCATCATTGTCCTTCATCTCGATAACCCCAATATTCAATCCAGTTGCCAAGTTTCATGCCCACAACAATTCATAAATACATCCCCTTCTCTCTTCGTATAATGATTACTTCACTTTATACCCTTATAGAATCCTGGAAGAGTCAGACATGACTGAAACAACTGAAAAACAAAAACTTAATAAGTTGCAGACACCAAGTTAAATATTGTTGATACAAAGAAAGGTACACACAATTCCCTGCCCTCAAAGACTTCATAGACTAATGGGGGAAATAGTGGACAAATGATTATGTACAAAAGACAATCTGTAAATAATCAACAGAGGGATGGAAATGATAATAAGTGGGAAAGGCTTTTTGTAAAAGGTGGCATTTTAGTTGAGAATTAAAGGAAACCAAGGAAACTAGAAAATGGAGATGAAAATTCCAGGCTTGGGGAATGGCTCATTGTGGGATCCATAAAATGCCAGTAGATGGGAGATGCAGAAAAATAGCAAGAAGGCCATTGCTGCTGAGTCTTAGAGTAGATAAAAAAAATAAGATTCAAGAATACAGAAAATATAGGAAAGAGCCAGGTTACAAAGGGCTTTAAAGGTCTAACAGAGGATCTTTTATATAAAGCTGAAGGTAAATACAGTCACTGGAGTTAATTAAATGGAGGTAGAAGGGGCTGCATTATCAGATCTGTGCTTGAGGAAGATGTTTGATAGTAAATGGAGGATGGATTGGAATGGTGAAAGACTTGATGCAGGGATACTGTTCTGAAGGCTATTGAAATAGTCTAGGAATGAAGTTATGATGTGTAGCAATGTCAGAGGAAAGCAACGAATCTGTATGACAGATATTAGGAAGGAAGAATTGAAAGAACTTGACAACAAATTGTTTGTGGAGTTGGGGTGAGAGATGGTGATAAGTTGAGGATGACACCTAGGTGGTGAATCTGGGTGACTGGGTGAAAAGTGGTCCCTTCAACAGGAATAGGGAAATTAGGAAGAAAGGATCTGAGAGGGGGTTGATGATGAGTTCATTTTGGGATATACTGCGTTTAAGATGTTTAACAGACATTCAGTCTGATATAACCAATAAACAGCTGGAGAGATATCAGGCTGGGGCTCAGAAGAAAGGTTAGGATTGGATCAACAGATCTGAGATTCATTTATATGGAGATAATAGTCAAATCATATGAAATGATGAACATTTTTTCCATGTTGTCTAGACCATTTGTAAAAATATTTTGAAATCTTTTCCTACTCCAAATCATCTTCCATGAGGTTACCAGAGAGAATTTCCTAATGGGTAGCTTTGTCCATGACATTCCAACCCCTAATTCAATAAAATCCAATGGCTTCCTGTAGGCTTCTGAAGCAAATATATTTGACATATTTGTTTGGATTTAAAGTTTTTCATAACATGGTCCCTTTCTACCTTTTGACTCTCTTCATGCATGCATATACATATATAAATGTACTTATTGATTCTTCCACTAGAGTATAAATTCCTTTCAAATAGGGATTGTAATTTCAGAGGGAGGTAGATAGTGAATTTATAGAAGGTTAAGATTTGAGCTGAGTCTTAAAGAGAGTTCAATAAGCCAGGATGTAGATAGGGGGAATGAAACAGCTTCAGATGTGGTAAAACTAGTGAAAATGCCTGGAGTGATAGTGTTATATGTGAGGTACAACAACAAGGTCAGCCTCAATATTTTGAGGATTAATTACATGGAAGACATTTGATCTGGGTTATACATGTATTATCATGCAATACATACTTCCATATTGGTCATTGTTGTAAGGGAATACTTATATAAAAAAACCAAAACCCCCCAAATAAACCATAAATAAACTAATGTGAAAAATAGTATGCTTTAATCTGCATCCAACTCTAATAGATAATTCCTCTGGAGGTGAGTACATATAGCACAATTTGTTCAGTCATTTCCCAGTTAATGAATATCCCCTCAATTTCCAATCTTTTGCCACCACAAAAAGAGCTGCTATAAATATTTTTGTACAACTCCCTTCCTCCTTTTTATTATCTCTTTAGTATACAGGTTCAGGTTCAGGAGTGGTAGTATAAGATCAAAGAGTATGCACAGGAGATTTAGGCTGGAAATAATAACAATAACACCTAAAATTTATATAGTGCTTACTATATGACAAGCACGGTGTTAAGTAATTTATTATTATTATCTCATTTGGTCCTCACAACATCCTGGGAGACAGGTGCTTTTATTAACTTTTTTATAGAAATTTTACAGATAATTTTTTTTTTTTTACAGATGAGGAAACTGAGCCAAACAGAAGTGAAATGACTCAATCAGAGTTACATAGCTAGTAAGTACCTGAGGCCAGGTTTGAACTTGGGTCTTCCTGACTTTAGGACCAGCACTCTCCCCACTGTGTCATCTATATGTCTAGGACTAGCTTTGTGACTTTGAACATGAACCTCAGTTTCCTAATCTATAAAGCGAGGGGATTAGACTGAATGATCTTCATATACTGCATAGTTCTAATATGCTATAATCTATAATTAAGTTTTATCCACAGAAATACTCACAATACCAACTACTAAGGTATAGAGGAATTGCAATCTGCATCAGGGAGGTTGTATGCCCAATTTTAAAATAAAAAATTCTGGAAATATTAAAGCATAAGGAAAATCTTGCCTCCTCTTCCTGCCTGCCCTCTGTGGGAGAAGAGATGAAAGAAGTTGAGGTTATAGATCTCTGTTTCAATGATCGAAAGTATTTTCCCAATGTGGGTGGGCTGAGAAAATGGAGATGGTATGATAGGGACGTTAGGAGTGGACTGTACCTACAGAATGAAAGACAAGATGTGCTTGATAAAGACTTCAATATTGCCTAAAAATATAGCTGAGTGCTTTCTGAGCCAGGCATGTGGTGAGAAATTTCAGTGGCCCTTTTTCCGTATTGCTACTGGCCCCTAAGAGAGTCACACAGTCTGAGCAAATAAAGGCATAGCCTGTGCCTCAATAAAATGTCTGCACAGCACAAGGAGTTTCCAAGGTCCAACCTTTGCTATTTTCAGCAAGTCACAGGTATTTTGAGGAAAGAACATCTCTAGCACTCTGCTCATGAATACAAAAGAACCACGGATGAAGAAAGGGTAGTAGTCAGTAAAAACTGGGGAATTCACAGTTCTGGCCCCAGTTCCCTCTTTACTGAAAGAGAAACTATGGTTAAACCAAGAAGCCCATTACATCCTATGCAATTCTGAAGCACCAGTGTTTTAGATTTAGAGATTTTAGATTTCCCACATACTGTCTAAAAATGAGGGAGGTGTTAGTGTTACTATATTCCAGTAGCAACAAACTAAAATAGAAATGGATGCCTCTGGGCCACATGTTGACCTAGAGAACCTCAAATTAACATTATCTATGCTGAATTGTATTTTGAAAAATTATTAAATACACATTTGAGAATCTGACATCATTGTTGTACTCCAGTTGGAATATTGTGTTCAGTTCAGTTCAGTTTAGGAAGGGTGCAGATAACTGTAGTCTATTTGAAGGAGGACTGGAGACATTTCCATATGAAACTGTTGAAGTAAATGGGAATATTTTACTTGAGACAAAGATGACTGGAGGAGGGAGGGAATGTGATATTCCACTCCAAATATTTGAATGACTGTCATGTGAAAAAAGAATTAGACATTTTGGCTAGGACTCAGAAGACAAAACTAAAACCAACTTCTTTTACAGGAAGACAGATTTTAGCTAAATATAGAGAACAATTTTCTAATTAAATTTGGCCCCAAATGGGTTAAGCTTCTTTCTTGGCTTCTAAAAATTAATTAATTAATTAGTTTGTTGCTTTAAAGTTCCCAAGTATCTTTGTCCCTCCTTCCCCTCTCTGAACTAGAGAAGGCATCATTTGACAAATATATATATATATGTATACACACATGCATAAAACCTTAATGCAACAAAAATATTAAAGTGGAAGTTGGGCAATAATTTATTTTAGAGGAAACTCATCCTTCAGTTTGGACCAGATGATCTTTGAGATATCTCCTATTTCTATAGTTATATGATTCTAGGGTTACATTTTTGGATAATGTTTCAAGATTGCAAAAAGTATTACTTTCATGAACTATTGTGATTATCATTACATTTTGATGAATCTGTGATATCATTATCTGTGATATAAGCATTCTCTCTACCATGCAGATCATGCTCCATCACCACCTTCTCAACCATTCCTTAGCACAGTGCCTGGCGCATAATAGGTACTTCTCAAATACTAGCTGATAGACTGGATAATTCTTGTTTATTCTCTGATAATACAATTGATCTGTTATTTCACTGGCATAGGTATTCTACACAACAATCTTGATCACAGCCAGTTCATGTCTGTCTATCCTTTGTAACTCCCACTCCTGTCATCCTTTATGTTTTGAGAGCCACCCACACTTTCTCACCCTGTTGGAATTTAGTTCATTTTCTCCAAAGGAGGTCTCTGAAACATTCAAATTCCTCCCTCTAGATCTCGACAAAGTGATTATGTAAATGTCCATGGAGAACACAACATGTTCATAGCAAGTCTCTCACTCTTTCTGTCTCTTTTTCCATTGGTGATATGTTGAAGTTTAGTCATATTCACCATACTCCACTCCACTGATTTTTTCAATAATTATATCTTTGGAAAAGGTAGCATTTTGTATCTGTCAACCATAGAGCATCACCATAAGAATGTGAATGTTAAGTAGGATGGACTTTTGTTTCAGGGAGAACTTTGGGCACCATTAAAAGCACTGTTAAAGAAAATCCATTCATTTTTCCTTTTCTTGTTCAATTCTGGACCCTGTTCACTGTCATGATATGACTTTTTGAAGGACAAATTAGATGGATTATTCATCATTCTGTAATCATAGCTTCAAAGTCCTTTGGTATAGGACTTTCTTCTTATTGGTGAAGATTGATTACTCAATGCCCCATGCCTGCATGAGTAGTGGAGTTGGTAAGAGCTGGAAAAAAGAGAGATGCTGCTTTTATGGCTTCCAGTTTTGGGATAGATGTGCCATTCCAGACTTCTCTGGGAAGAAGCCTACATGTAGAGGAGCTATCAGTCTTCTTCATATCACTATTCCTATTCACTACTCTAGAGACTTTGAAGCATTTCTCTTTGGGAGAGATCTGAGACTCTCTCCATTGGTTGAATTATAATATCTCAGTCCTAATGGGAGAACTCATTCACTCTATATTCTCCAGTATATATTCTCCTATGTATTCTTTGTCTGCTTAATATTTTTTATTTTGCTATTGGCTTGGATAAGTGGGTTTATATCTTATTTGCTATTTATGTTCAGTGTGGAACTAAAATTTGGTAGGAAGGAGGCCAAGCCTTGGATATATAGATTGGGGACTACTTTTCCCATCAAGGAATAAAAATCAGGAGTAAGGCATGGAAAGTAGCTTTGTGAACAACTTATACCACCAATGCAAAAAAAAAAAAAGTCAACAATTGTTTTTCATGGAATTGAGGAAAATTTAATATTAGTAAATTTGTAAAAAAAGAAATAGCTTAAAAAAGGAATGAGGCTTGACCTAATCGATTAATAATATTTAAAGGAGCACATAGGTATAATTCTAGTCTAGTACCCCTTCTCTCTGAAGAGAGTAAAATGGTTTACCTCTGAGTATTATTCTCAACATTCTGCTTTGCCTCCTGGAAGAGATAATATTCTTGGAGAAGTGTGGGCAGGAGACTCTAGAGCTGGATCTATTCTTGACTCTCTTATAGATATATCTAGACAGATCCTGTGGGCACATAAAACCTCTGTGGGTACAGCACAATAATTGTACACTCCCTATACCAGTGCATAGTGGGAATATCAAGACCATTACTATCGCTATTGTCATTGTCAACATCATTGCTTTGCTCACTTAATACCTAAATGTTTTTAGCTTTCTTTGGAAATTCATGCAAGGACCAAGTTTTGCATCTTCATCTTCCTGACCAAGGGAAAATTCTGGAATCTGAAACATATAAAACATTTTGATCAATCCCAATCTTTCCCAGCAGTTCCTATGAAATGGCAATAGTTTAATCTTTGTGTTTGGGTGTGTTGACTAATTATAGACAATACAATAACTTTAGAATCAAGGAAGAAAGATAAATGTACCCTGACTGGTTACTTTTACCACTAATTGCCCTTTAGGAAAAAAAAAATTTCCTAGAGAGGTCTTGAGCTATTTGGATAAAGAGGTAATCATAGAAACTGCCTGCACTTTTATCGAATTGTTAACTTGTCCCTATCCATGAAAAACTAACACCTTTCATTTCTTAGTGTCCAACAACACTAATAATCTAGTAACTAATTAAAATAGCAGGAAACAACTGCTGTGAATGCACCTTCTGTTTCAAGATTTGACCTTATAAACTATTGGATCTGTACTAAAGACCCTCCAGTGCTTTCTTATGGTGTTGGGGGTGACCTAGTGTCATTGAAAGCTGGGACTGTTCAACACAAGACCTTATAAGTCTTGCTAAGTTGCAAAGGCTTTGAGTGTGGGCCAAATAAAGAACTCAGCAACTTTCTTCTTGAAGAAGAGCCTAGCTAAGTATAGATCAACTCATCATCACAAAGTTGGCCACCAGGGAACAACTCAAGCCACTATTTAGGGAGGTTATCAATTTAAGTAAACATAGTGACTTTACAGTTTACACTGGGGGAGGCAGTGTTCGCAATGATAAAATTCCAACTGTTTAAAGCTTTCAAAAGAACATTCACGTCATCTTTTAAGAGTTAACATTCTACAGTCACAATTGTATAGACATTAAAAAAAATTTAAAACAAGACAAAACATTCTATGGCCACATGAAATCAATCCTAACCTACTGTAAATGAATAACATTTATCTGGCCCTTAAAATCAAACCTAGTAGACCCAGTGTTTATTGACTAAAATCTAATCCTATTAAAACTCACAAATTTTCCTTTGCTCTTCCTTGGAGGGTGCTGTAGGTAGGATGGGTCTGGACTTTTGATGTTCCTAGCGTAGGGAGTTTTCAGCAAGTAAATTGCTTTTGCCAATACAGATTAGTAATTATTCTGCAATTTGTAGTCTAAGAGAATTGTCTGAAGCAACAAGAGATTAAGGGATTTACCTAAGGTCACAGTACCAGTATGTATCAGAGGGGATCTTGAATGTGTTTTCCTGACCTCAAAGACAACTCTCTATTAACTACTCTACCCTGAGCGCCTGTCTCTCTCTCTCTCTCTCTCTCTCTCTCTCTCTCTCTCTCTCTCTCTCTCTCTCTCTCTCTCTCTC
>NC_058130.1:674921227-674947542 GCF_016433145.1 Gracilinanus agilis | reverse complement strand
TTTCACCCCTTTATAGCGTGGAAATGCCCCGATTCTGCGTACCTTCAATGCTGCGCCCTGTTGTGGGGTTCCTTCGTTCTTCTGGACTCGTTTTTATTTCCCCTTGAGGGGTTCTGTATGCTTTGGTCAGGAGAGATCGAGCAGCTGCTCCTTACACTGCTGCCATCTTAACTGGAAGTCCTCCCAATAAACATTTATTAAGCCAGTACTATGTGCCAAGTATTATGCTAAGCTCTGAAGCTACAAATATAAGCAAAAAGAAAGAACAGTCCCTATCCTCAAAGAGCTTGCATTCTAATGGGAGAAGACAAAATATAAAAGGAAACTGAAGAGTGTGTGAGGGGAAATGGAAAAGAGATGAGATGAGGAAAGATAGTGTTGAAGTCCAGAAAGTCAGAAGCAAAATTGGGAGGAGTATTAAGACTGACCTATGTGGGCATATACACAACATATGTGTGTGGGAATATATATATGTATATATATATATGTGCATATATATATTCCCACACACATATGTTTTGTATATATATATATATATATATACACACACACANTGTTTTGTGTATATATATATACATATATATATACACACACACACATTATATACATATGTATAATGTATATATAAAATAAGCCCAGATTGGTTAATTTTCGATCCACTATAAATTACCTTTCATAAATATTTATATGTTTATGTTTAAATTTGGTATGCGCTGGTAGAATAGAAATAGTGAAGTCAGGAGGAGAAGGTTTAGGGAATTACTAAGGGAATTTTGGTTTTGGACATATTGAGTTTGGGACGGCAGAGGAACCTTCATTGTAGGAATATCCTTGAAGGTCCACAGTTTTGGAAGTGGGATTCCAGGTGGAGATTTTGATCTGAGAGTCATTTCCAAAGGGATCATGCCATGTAAAAGAATTACCTTGCCAATAGAGACAGTGTAAAGAGAAAAGAGAAGGGGATTTGAAAGTATAACTTTGGTATTAAAGGACTTGGAAAAATAATCAGAGTCAGTGGACATAGAGAAAGAATATTTAGAGAGGTTAAGGAAAACCTGGATATATGGTACTTCAAAAGTCAAGGAAAGAGAGAGAAGGCAGCAATGTCATGCTGTACAAAGGTCAGGGGGTGAGAAAAATCTGGTAGAATGGGAAGGATGGAACAGATGGCAAAGAGTAGAGGAGATAATGTATTGTGAAAAAAAATGGAGCCATTAAGTATAGTTAACTATTTAAAAGGAATTTGGACATGAAAAAGAGAAAAAAAAAGACAAAAGCTATTGGGGAGAAAGACTGAGGGAAGAATGTTTGAGAACTGATAACATCTGCACATGTTTACAGATAGGTGAAGGAGTAAGTGGAGAGATAGAAAGAGTTGCCCTCCTCTGTTAGTAGAAGGACATTCATATTCCTACAATATGAGAGCTCTGGAAGACAAAAGGACCTTGAATTATTTGTGTCTAGTAAATAAACTCCTGTTGCCTCCAGTCTAGACCTCTGTCTGCCATCGATCCACATTGTTCCTGCCTCATGGGTTTACTGCAGCCTTACTCAGTCATTCAATGAATGCCCATGGGGTGGATTGTTCTCTTCCAGTTGCTACTGAAAATCTATAGAATTTCCTTGAATTTTAGGCTCAAATACCAGTGAATCATTTGCATAGGAGACAATACACTAAAGTAGAGAGTTTGCCTTATGTAATCAGTATAGGCACCTTATTATAAGCATTGAGAAAAGGATATCCTAGAGCAACCCATATTCACCAATTATAATTAATTTCCAGTCAGTCTCTGGAACTACAAGGCATCATTATCTTTTCATCAGGGAAGGTGATGTGCTGACCCTGTGCAAAAGCACTGAACATGCAATAGGCATTGTCTTTGGGAATATTGCCAGTGAACCAACCCCAAATCCTAACTCGAAATGTCTAATGGTGCCTCCATCTATCTCAGTTCACTGGGAACCTTTGGCTTCCCCATTTGCTTTTTGTTATCTGCTCTTTGGTCCCTGGATGGCACAAAAATGGCACTAATTGTACTTAGCTCAAATAGATGCCTTTTCGGGGAGCAATAAAATAGCAGCTGCAGTGGCACAAGAAGGACCATATAACTGTTTCTTTGGCTGATTGTCTGGAACTGTTGGATTTCTAAAAAAATGGGTAAGCTGGTAGTAGCTATTCTGCTGGAGAGTTGCTGTTATAGAAAGGCAAGTACATTGTAATAGAAAGTACATAGAATTTAAAGTCAGAAAAATGTGTCCTGACCCAAACTCTGCTATTTACTATTATGCCATCTTGGAACAGTTACTTGGCCTTGGACCTTCTCTTTCTAGTAGAGGTATTGGAATAAAAATATCTGTCTCAGAGATAGAGATATGTATTCCTCAGGGCCGATATGAGAAAGAGTGATTCCTAAGTCAGTGAAAACTAATAACAATGATAGCTAGCATTTATATAATACCTTATGGTTTGGAAAACACTATTCTATTTTTTATATTTTATCACATCATATTATATTGCATCATAAATTATAATCTAAATATTATATCCTTTTGCTTTCACGATAATCCTGATAGATAGATGTATTGGCATCATTTTATAAGTGGGAAAACTTAGACTTAGAGAAGTTAAATGATTTGCTCAACCTTATGTAGCTAGTAAGTATCTGAGTTTGGATTCAAATTTAGTTCTTCTTGATTCTAGATCCAGTGCTATATCCACTTTGCTTCCTAAATGGTATAAAAATATGAGTTGTTATTATAAGAGGTATAATAGCCAGAACAATATAATTGAAACCCAGATATATTTGAATTCTGACTTGGCTTCCATTTTCTGGATTCTTCTCTTTCCCCCAAACTCACTGACATTTCAGAAACTCTACCTTAGGTCATGGAGGTTAAGTGCCAATTTAATTCTATTTAATAAAAGTGTGGTTTAAAAGTAAAGCAAAACATATATGCATTATAGAATAGAACATTCATGCTATATTGTGGTATATTCATGTCCAACACTGTGCTCTCCTCCACTTCAAAACACCCTTACAATAGATAGGACAGCTTGAATCTCTACTTCAATCCTCTTTCTTCTTGTTGGGGTTCATCTGGTGCCCGAATAAAAAAAGATTTCTTTCTCACTTTTATGGTGGTCATTTAGAAACATTTGCCTCTCCAACCTAAGCTCCTATTTGTCCTTGAAGCTCTGACATATATGGAAAAGATGAACACTTAAAGGTTTCTAGGACTAGTACCTCTTGGATCCCAGTGGAAGGGAAATTGGTATGATTTAATTTGTCTCAAATATTTTTTATTTCATCTCTTCATCTTGAAAAACCTATGCCAAATATGAGTCTGGCATTTCCTTCAAATACCTTCCACATCTGCCTTTTCTCTACTTTCCCAAACAAGCTATGGTACTAAGCATTTAAGGAAGCAAATTAGGGAGATAAAAATCATGTTAGATGACTCCTGGCAAGAAAAATAGTTGGCTTCATGCTTTTTTCTTTCTTCTTTAGGGAACCAACCATAGGTAATTTGAAAAACCTCAATCAGTTGCTCATGAAAAATCTGAGGGATGGAAGAACAGTGAGAAGGAGGTAATTCCTCTGACCATTTAGACCCAGTGGGAGATGATGAAATGTACAGGAGAAACATTACCTAGTTCCTAGGAAAGAAAAGATACAAATGGTAATAAGCTACCATGTGTCTATGTGGAATTGGAGAGAGATCCATTAGTAAAGTACAAAGAGAGAGAATTTCTATCACTCCCTGAAATATTTCTTATATGTGAGCCCTGGTACTTTGGGGAATCATGTTCAAAATAAGGCTTAAGGATAGCATAGTTGTAAAAAGTTACACCATTAAAAATGTAGAAGATGATGAGATAAGATATGTTTCATAGCTTTGGCTAAGAGGAAGATTCATAACCAAACACAAGGCATCCCCAAATCAATAAGTAGTCAAAGGATATAAATGAACAATTCTTAAAGGAGTAATTGTGAACTATTATCAACCATATGAAAGCTTACCTCAAATCTCTAATAAAAGTGAAATGTAAATGAAAACAACTCTGAAGTCCCAACTTATGCCCAGATCATTGGAAGAATGACAAAATGAAAATAATTCAATGCTAGAGGGCCTATGAAAAGACAGACACACTAATACATTGTTGGTAAAATTGTGAGTTTTTCAGAGCATTTTGGAAAGTATTTTTAAAGAGCAATATGATATAAAAGTTCATGGAATCTATGGCTTGGAGTCCAGAAAAATCCGAAGATTCTTCTTTGAATTCTGCCTTAGATACTAGTTATGTGACCTTATTCAAGTCACTGAACCCATCTGAGACTGAATTTCCTCATCTATAAAATGAAGGAGCTAAACTTGGTGACCTAGAGACCTTCAAGGGCTCTTCTAATCCTTAACCTATTATGTTATGATGATGCTATGCAAAGGAAAAATAAACTGAAGTGTTCATGTCCTTTGAAATGAATATCCCACTGCTAATCATATATCCCACATAGGTCTAAGGCAGAAAGTCTCTATCTAAATCAACATATTTATAGTAGCACTTTTTTCAAGGTTGCAAAGAACTATGAACAAATTAGATGCACAGAGATTGAAGAATGGATGGCTAAACAATCAATGATACATTAATGTAATAGAATACTTCAGTACCTTAAGAAATTACCAGTACTAAGAGTTCAAAGAAGCATTGGAATTTTATATGAAATGATGCCATCAGGCAAATGATAACTACAATTACAACAAACAACAAAACCGAAAGCTAAGCGTTCATAATAATGGAATTTGACCATTGATGAATTGAGAAAATGAACTCTTTGGCTTTCCTTGCAGAAGTGTGGAATACTAGGTTGTGCCAAATAAGAAGCAAGAATTAGGCAGCTGGGTCTACAGGAAAGACACTAAATCTTGGGGGAATAGCAGACTTGTAGGGGGCAGTGAATTTGGTCTACAATAAAATGGGCAATTGCTGAGAACTGACAGAGTGGCAGAAAGTGAAGCTATGAAGGACAGTAACAGACATCAGCAGCAAGAAGCAGTGACTGGTGAGAATAGTTGGAGATGAAAGCTATTAGAAACCAACATTCTGGAGAAAACACTGATCTGGAGAAGAAAATTCTGACCAGTCCTTGCAGGATAGATCCAGAGCAATTCAGTAAGTCACTAATATAATAATAAACAGAGCCAGACACCAATGTTAATGATAGAAGGGGGAGAGAGAGAGTCTATGAGGGTGTGAGACTCTCTTCTAGCTCTCCCCTCCTGCTGATTATGCATTGCCAAACTGGGCCAGGATTTGGGGGCGAAGTTTCCCTATAAGAGGAGGTATGGGGGACCCCAATCCAATTCTGAATGAGGGCAGGGTTCATACAAGCCTCCCCCGAGGTCAGTCAACTTCACAGTGGGTGGTCTGGCTCCAAGATGGAGGCAGCCAGACCAAGCTGTGATTCCCCTCCCCTTCGTCTCTCAGGCACTCTGGAACACTGTCTGACTAATGAATGGCTTTAATTAATTCAGGGATTGGGGAAAGGGGTGAAGGGCAGAGGGATTTTGCGGTGCTCTCTTCTCTATTTCTATGGGGTTCATCACTCAGGTGGGAATCTTTAGGGTTCTTGCTCCCAAGCATCTCCCCTCGCCACTTCTCCTTCAGTTTCTAGTTCTATTTCCTATTTCTATTCTTTTCTATAATTGCAAAATCAAACCAGAAAAGGTTTCTCAGCAAGGTTGGGTAAGGAGCCCAAGACTTGCTCCCAAAATGGAGTCCAGAAACTTAGCTGACTGAAGTCTTGCTGGATAAGAAGCGATGGGAAGCCTTTGACCAGGGAATCAGAGTTTTGATGTCCAAAGAAAGACCCTCAGGAAGCCCTCAGGCCTGTATTCTAGCTGAGATATTCTCCTCCTCTCTCCTAGTCCTCTCCTGGAAGTCTCTTCCTTCCTCCTCCTCTGGAGAATTACCCAGCATTCTCTCTGGTCCCAACTGTCAGTAACTATTACCAACGGCCTTCTTCTGCCTCTTTTTGTCCCATCCCCCATCCTTACACTAAGTAGGGTTATCCAGAAGTTATAATTACATAATTATAATTACGGAAATATAAGTACATAAAAAATGTACCCACCTCCTGGTGGGTGCAACTACTTTCTATGGACTTCAATGAGAATCTTTTCTGTTTTTATGAATTTGCAAATAAAACTACTTATATTCAGATCCTTGTGAATCTAAAATTCAAAATTGATTTAATTCTGTTTTGCTAAGACTTAATTAAGTTAGATGTAATATTCCCTTCCTTGGTTCCTTCCCATAGTAAGCTTTATCCACCACATACATTCACTTGCCTAAAGGTCAAGTTTTTGTCTTGTAATTACCTGTATTTTTGTAACCCAAACCATAACCCAAGTTGCAGTGAAATTTTATTAACATAAAAGGCCAAATCTTATCAATTTACACTATCATAGAAACTCCCATTGCTAGAAAGCCATTTTTTTTTTTTTTTTTTGGTGTGACTGGAATCAGGACTTGGTTGTGATTAAGAGAGTTTCAGAATAAGAGATCCAAATGATGGAATTCCAATTCATACTATGTCATCAGTAGGCATTCTAGGGATTAAAAATTAATGGTTTGAATAAAATATATGAAAAATCATTTTATAAATAATAATTGTGGTCAACAATTCAAAGTATTATTGCTCAAAGTCGAAATGATTTTAATAGCTTTTATTTACAAAAGAGGTGGAAAGAGTGAAAGCAGAGAAATACAAAAGGGTAGAGAAGACATTAGCCTATCTAACTAAATATTGTTCTGGTGTGCTCCACTTAGCCAGGACTTGTTGACCTTCAACTGGAATTAAACTCTCTCCACAAGACAGGAAGGGAAATCCAGCTATCCACTCACCCAAGTTCCCTTTAACAGGCAGGTATCTAGACTTGAGCTGAAGGTAATTCCCGAGGCTGATCTTCCTTGAACCTATCTTCTTCTTAAAGCTGACTTCCTTCTTGAAGTTGACTTCCCTAGCCCCAGAAATTAAGGACCTTTTATAGTGGCTTCTTGTCCCGTCCCCTCTTCATGAGGGCCAATTACAGCTTCCAAATTGCCCAGCACTGCCCAGGGGGGCAGTATGTGTGGGATCCACTTCTCACCTTTTGGAGGTGTGAATTCTCATCAAAAGGCTTCATAGTTTCCTGGATGATTGAGTTTCTGAGGGTGTTAATTCACTAAGTGGCTTGTGAGCTCTTCCACCTAGTTCAAGCTTATGTTGATTCAATCAAAAGGTAGACAAAGGAGAGTTAATCCTGTCTTCATAATCTATTGAGGTACTAAGTAGGGGTACTTAAGTTATTGTTAACCAAAGTGTTAACTTCAACTAGGCAGAGAATAAAAGATTCCTTTTTTACAAGTGTAAACTCAGAATAGACAAAGAGAATCAAGAATTTTCTTTCACCATTCAGAAAAAGATATGTTGATTTGTCACCTTGATAATTGCTATAGAATAAAATCTCTCAAGGTCTTTGGTCAATGTGAGCCTATGTGCTTGTAAGGTAGGGACTGTGTGTCAGATACTAAGTTATCAGAGTAGAAGCAATGCATCACAAAAGCAAGAAATTTCTCAATGTATAATAAACTGGATCTTTGAGTCAAGTAGCATTTCTTGAAACAATTGTGGGAATCTACAATAGAAAGTGAAGTAAACCATCTTTCATTAGTAATTTTAGTGACTGGCTTGTAACAGAAATGTTAGCTAACAGAACAAGTGGATTCTTAGTGAAAACTTATCCGAGTTTCTTATGGTGACCTCTTGGCATAGATGTACTAAGAGAAATTCCTTATGGCCCTAGAAAAAATGAGTAATTATTAAATTTTGAAAAGCTCAGGTCAGACCTTCACTTTTCTTTGGTTTCCTTAAGCTGAAGAGCTAGTTGGACCATGACTCATTACTCCACAGAGTCCTGTATGAAGGAAGCTGTGTATTCACACAGCTTATCCCTTAATAACATGTCTCTCTAGTGATCCAACTTTGTATTTTTCTACCTTGCTTTTCTGTGGATTTAACCACGGCTTCTCCATTCTGGTTTTTATTCATTCATCTCTCCTACTAAGCTTTGTCTTTTCTCCTCAGTATCCCACTCCAGACAATTTAGTTTCTTATTGGTTTCCATTTTCATATGTGTCTGATCATTTGAAAATGACCTTTTAGATACTTTCCCAAGTCTCTTTACTTTCTGCCTTATTTTGTCTAATTTTCTGTTGATATCTTTAGCTAGTTGGTAAAGATGCCCTTACAGCCTATCTGAAGAGAGAAGAACAAAGTCGCCCTTACCTCAACAAATGAGATAATATTTGTAAAATGCTTAGAACCATGCCTGGTAATTAATAGGCTAAATGCTGATGTTCTTCCTTCCTACAAACAAGGTACTAAAAGAATTCATAGGAAGTCAGTTCATATAGAGGCTCAGTTCCAATCATAATAAGTAGGGAAGGCTTCACAAAAGCCATGACATGCAAGCTGAGTTTTACAGGATGGATAAAAGATATATGAGGAAAAGATTGGTGGAGGGACTTCCCAGGAAAAGAAACAAGGAAGCTTGGAAACTAGAAAGAACAGTGTTAATGTAAGTTGCTGTTATTACAGTAATAATTTTGTTATCCCACATCATTAGTAAAATCAAAATATCTAGAACTCAGGCCTTTAATAATAATAATAACTTGTCTCTCTGTCACACATTGAGATTTTATAAGTGCATAACAAATACCTCATTTGCATCACAACAACCCTTAGAGATATTATTATCCCAATTTTTTACATATGAGGAAACATAGAAGTTAAATGACTTGCCCATGGTCACAAGGCTAACAAGTATCTGAGGATGGATTTGAATTCAGCTCTTCATGACCCCAGGTCCAATACATTATCCATTGAATACTTGGCTGTTTTTAAATGCCAAAACCTTTTTTCCTTTTAACAAAAATTTCATTATATGCAATCTATATCCTTCTATACATCTCTACCTTTTTGGTGCATTGTGTAGTGATAACCTAATGTGAAAGATGAAGCCAGGATTTTATTACTGGCACCCTCCCAAATTAGTTGTTGGCAAATCAATTTGCTTCTCTGTGTGAGAAATGATTGATTTATTGATCTAACCTCTAGTTTATTTTCCAATCTGTATGATTAAGGTTGGAATGATTCCATGTCTGTTATAGTTATTTTTCTTTTATGCTTTCCCACTAATATGCATTTAGTCTATTACATTTATAGTTAGGTAGTTTAATTGACCAATATTAATATATACCTTAGAGTTTGATGTAGCTGTCCCTAATTATTATTTATATACATTTATGTAAAACCTTTACCTTTTGTCTTAGAGCTGATGGTAAGAATCAGCTCTGAAGCAGAAGAGCAGTAAGGGCTAGGCAATGGGGAATTAAGTGACTTGCTCAGAGTTACACAGTTAAGAAGTATCTGATGTCACATTTGAACCCAGGACTTTCTGTCTCCTGGCTTCGTTCTCTATCCACTGAGCCATCTAGAAGCCCCTCTCATCTTATATTGAGTAGTAGTTGTTTGAGGCTGAGGAGAATCTGTCTTATATTGGATTTTAGTTATAAGTACATTTGCTTAACCATAAATTATTGGCTAGAGGATGTCCACCCTGAGCTGAAGACCTGAACTGATCTCCAACTTTAAGGCTGACCATTTAAGTCTTATTTGACAGAGATATCCTATTACTATGGAAAGTGCCCCTGTGGAAAATCTCTTAGTTATTTTAGGTGTCCTCCACCCTTACCCCTCCACTCTTTTTTGCCTAACTTGGGAAAGTCCATCCTGTCATCCTGTCTGCCTGCCATTCTGTCCACCACTCCATGATCAATTAGTCTGCAAAGTGACCATTCACATCCACATCATCTGTAGCCTTCCTGGTTGGGATACAGATTTGTCGACCAATGAGATTGTATATATTATTGTATAACTTCTGTGTCATTTGGGAAGAAAGCACTTTAAAACAAATGCTCTAAAGGAAAGGGGCATCTCAGATCATGATCCAAAGTCTCATTCATTGAAGGAGACTAGTTCCTTTTAATAAATTATTGGGTCAGAATTCTGCAACAATTGCTTTCATTGCAGTTTGGATAAATTTTTGACATATATTTGAGCCTCAAAATTTCTTCATCTGTAAATGAAGAAATTGAATTTAATGATCATCCTTCCAGGTCTAAAATTCTGTGGAATAGTTTTTTATCTTGATGGTTCACAGTCACCATTATGAACACAAATTATTCTACTTTGCTTTACTACTATGGTGTCTTTAGGTTCTATTGATCTTTATGGGCCTGTTTAAGTCTAGATGGGAAATTCCAAGATTGGTTTGCTTTTTGTGTTTCTATGTCTGTTTTCTGTAGTTTAGTTTTTTTCTCTTTATCGAGGCTGTCAACTCTTATTGCTTGTTGCTTATCACGGTGCCTGCCTCTAGCAGCTTCTTTTTTATTCTCCTATCCAGGTTTCTTATATGTACTGCTTTAAGAAACTAAATCCAAGTGAAACCCCAAAACCCCCAAGCATTTTAGAATATTTATAAAATATTCTTAAATTTATTAATATTTATAAAATTAAATTATTAAAACTTTAATAAATATAAATATTTATTTAAAAATCTACAATTTAGAAAAATTTAAAATAAAAGGAATTAGAGGTAAAGGGTATTGACAATGAACAATGTGAACTTTGTGATGTTTATTTACTACTACTCCAAGACCTTGCTAGTTTTCCTTTTAGATCTTAGTCGTGCTCTTTACAGTTGAGGTAGATAGATAAGTGATCTCTAGATAAATATTGTACATTATTGTATTTTATAACTATTAATAACTAGAAAACCACTACCTCTATACTCTTGCTTCAGTTAAATAATCATTAATAAAACAGTTTCATTGTTTAATTCAGTTAAGTGTTTTAATGAACTTCATTGCAATTTAACTCACAATGCTAATAGAGCATAATTTAATTCTTGATGAACTCAATAAAATATTTATTTTATTCATATTTTGCAGTTAAACTCTGTTAAGCTTCTCATAAAAGGAGGGGAGGGAGCACACATTCATTAAGCTCCTACTACGTGTCATGCACTATTTTGAACACTTTATAGTTTTCTCATATGATCCTCAAACCAATCCTGGATGGTAAGTGATGCTATTTCCCCCCACTTATAGCTGAGGAAATGAACAGAGGCAGAGGTTGTGATGAGGATTACACAACTAGTTAGTAGCTAAAGCTGGATTTAAATTCATCTTCTTGGTTCCTGGCTTTGGTTGACAATCTTGTACCTGACTTTGCAGAAGGACATCCACTCTGAGCCAAAGTCTTGAGCTGATCTCCAACTTAAGTCTGACCATCTAAGTAAGACTGATGTCATAGGTGTCCTAATACTATGGACTAGTGCTCTGTTCACTGAGCCACTGGAAAGAGAGGGGGCAACTTTCTTTTCCCTTCTTTGAGAGGTGATATCACTTTAGAATAAATGTAGATATATAGTCACATATAACTCTTAGATTTTGCCTTCCTTTATCTTCAGGTATTGTGCAAGGATAACCTGGAGATAGAATTATCCTGACTCAAGTATCTGAGGTCAGTTGATTTCTGAAATCAACAGATTCAAAAGATTGTCCCTTCTTTTGGACTATAACAAGCTGTCCCTGAGCCATTATCAGCATTAAATATATAGTGACTATGAATTTCCAGTATTTCATAAGTCCCCATGAAAAATGGCTTACATTCAGAGGACCACATGCCTCATAGAGGCTTCCCTTCTCTACATGTCAGCTGGTGTCTTCTATTTATGAATGAAATAAAGTTTGTTATCGACTTGCACTCCAAATTGTAAATAGTTTGTTTTCTTACTATAACAACTTGGACAAGAACCCTTTGTCATTTGCTGATAGGTAAGCTGATTTACCTAGGAACAGGGTTCTATAAATATGCCAAAACACTTACAGGTTTACCAGGATGCCATAAAAGAGATGGAATCTAAGCAAGAACCTGATAGGCCTTTCTTAATGGCATATTCATCAGGTCACTACACTAAGTTTCTCCAGTAATTCATCATGTCAGCAAAGTGATCTTTCAGCTCTCAAAGAATGTTATCAGAAAAGTGAATCCTACCAAGATGGAGAATGGGTTCAGTGATGAAGTATATGTCTGCTGAATGGATGAGCAACCCAGAGAAGTTTGTAGAGGTTATCACCAATATACTGAGTGCTAGGAAATGATAGAATTTTTTAGAAATTTTGGAAGACTGTTTACTAAGGATCAAGGTGAGTAAGGGAGGGGCCATATATATACATATATATATATATATTTTTTTTTTTGAGGCAGTATTTACACAAATTAAATCATGGAACGTTTGAAGTATTCATCAGATGATACTTTGGGCATTGTACTGTGGGTACCTGACTGCTAAGGCTTCAGGGCAGTCTATAAAGTTCCAATGTAGCTGCTAAAAAGACATTTTCCCCAGTAACATTTTTGAAAAACCTCCAATTCACTCTGCCTCTGTCAAAACAGCCTTGGGCTACATCTGTAGGGTGCCAGACATAAGTCAATTACCCAGATGCAGGAACACCTCACCTAACTCTCACTCCACAGCTCAGCAACCTCACTGATTGGGAGCCCCACTCTCATTGAGGATAATAGTAAAAAAAAAATCAGGCTTCTGAGCAACCCAAATAGACATCATTAAACCATGCAATATAGCTTGATAACTGTGGGCATATGGGAGCCCTTCAGGCCCTCACTCAGAGACTATGTGCTCTATATACAAAGTGTTCTAACAACCTTAGTGATCTGCTTTTCCAGCTCAAAGCACATGAGACGCAGAAAATTAGAAAAGCGAAAGGAAGTTCCTAGAGGAAGACAAATCTACAATATTGAGAAGCAATAACTTGACCCTTGGGAAGAAGTAAGGGGAAAAATGACATAAAGGAACATTGGAATTTGGTGTATCAAATATGTCAGTAGAAAGAAAGCATTTTGAGGTCAGGTACTTCTTTTCTTTTCTCTTCTCTTTTTTCCTTTTCTTTTCTTTTCTGGGAGAAAAGGGTTTTTGTATCACTGGTGCCTATATATTGCCCTATACATTGTTGTTACTTGATAAATGTTGGTTGATTTGAATTATTTGAATTATCTACTATGTTCAGGTCAATGGGCTCTCCTTTGGGATCCAAAGATAGAAAATGGCATATGCTTGACCCCAAGGACTTTACAATTTAGTAGGGAAACAGAAGAAAAAAATATGTATACAAATAAATATAACCTGCTTCTACCCCAAATTCCATCTTTCTGTAGATGTTGCCATCATCTTCCACATCCTCTTGAAATCAAGATCTGAAGCTTTAGAGCAGTGGTTCCCAAACTCTTTTGGCCTACTGCCCCCTTTCCAGAAAAAATATATTACTTAGCCCCCTGGAAATTAATTTTTTTTAAAATTTTAGTAGCAATTAATAGGAAAGATAAATGCACCTGTGGCCATCACTGCCCTCCTGGATTGCTGCAGCACCCACCAGGGGGCAGTGGCACCCACTTTGGGAATCACTGCTTTAGAGCCATCTTTGTCTCTTCCCTTTTTCCATCTCCTCCCACATCTGACCAATCATCAGGTTTTGCCAGTCTTCTTTCCATATCATGTTCAGTATCTGCCACTTTCTGTGTATCCACACTGCTACTACCCTCATTTATGCCATTTTCACTTCTCATCAAGCTTAATGTAATAGTCTTCTAATTGGAAGAATCATTACAGATTCTTTCATCTGTAACCTGTCTTCCACATAGCTGCCAAAATCATCTGCTCAAGGTGGTTCCCTATTGCCTGAAGGATAACATACAGAATTCAGAGTCTAATGTTTAAAGTCCTCTACAGCCTCGCTCCAACCTGCCTTTCCAATCTTTGTTCACATTACTTCCCATAATGTACTTTGAATTCCAGTCAATCTGCACTACTATTTATTTCAATGTTTCACATTCCACTTAGAATATCGATGCCTTTGTGTGTATTCTTTGACTCAGCAATATGACTACTAGGTCTGTATCTCAAAGAGATTAAAGATAAAGGAAAAGAAACTGTTAAAAATATTTATAGCAGTTTTTTTTGGGGGGTTGTGTGTGTGGTGGTAAAAAACTGGAAACTGAATGGATGTCCAACAATTTGGGGAATGGCTGAAAAGTTGTGGTATATGAATATAATGAAATATTATTGTACTATAAGAAATGATAAAGAAAATAATCCCAAAATAACTCTGGAAAGACTTTTACAAAGTGATGCAAAGTGAAGTGAGCAGAACCAAAAGAATGTTATACATAGCAACAACAATAATGTATAATGACCTACCATGAATGACTTAACTATTTATCAGTAAGGTAAGAATCCAAGACAACTCCAATGGACTCAAGACAAAAAAGGCTATATACTACCACTGAAGGAATATATGGAGTCAGAATGCAGATTGAAACATACCATTCTTTACTTTATTTCCTCCATGAATTTTTTTTCTAGTGTAAGCAATATGTGTCTTGTTTTACAACATGACAAATGTGGAAATATGTATACATAATAACATATATACAACTTATATTAATTGCCTTCTTGGGGAGGGTTAAGAATGGAGAGAACATGATCACAAAATTTCAGAAAATGAATATTTTTAAAAAGTTTATTGATATGTAATGTGGAAAAAAAGTTTAAAATAAAAACAGAATATCTGTTCTTTTGTATGGCTCATTGTTGTCCTTTGTACTCAAAGAAGACCAAAATGATATCACTGGTATTATCTTTTGACTCCTGCCTGAATTAGATTTAAGTGAGGCAAAACTATGAAGTATCATCAGCCTCACTCTCTTTCAGAGTCATCATGGTTTGGTGGCAAAATGAAAGTCAAGAAAACTGGTGATACAATGGATGGCCCTGGCTTCTTCAATGTTTAACTAAACTATAAGTGCTCCATTGACCTGCTTCCACCTCCTTCACAGCCTTTGGAACAAATTGTTCTCATCTGCCTCTTCTGCCAGAATGGGGGAGTTTCTCTCTCTCTCTCTCTCTGTCTCTGTCTCTGTCTGTCTGTCTGTCTGTCTCTCATACACACACAAACACACCAGTATGTTAAGATGTATAGATGAGATCTTTAATGCCATTTTTTGGTATTCATTGGTAATATAATAAAGTCTTTTTGTACTCACCATGTCCTTTGGGTCATCTACTCTTTGCTTTCTTTGGAGACTCTGATGTTCCATGATTAATAGTTATAGAGTAGAAAGAGATGGGTATTTGTGAACTATATAAGTTTCCCTATGTAATCTAGTCCTTTTTCTTCCTTGGGACAGCTGGGTAGCATAGTGGGCAAAGTGTTGGGTCTGAAGTCAGGAAAAGTTGAGTTAAAATCCAGTCTCAGATACTAGATGTGTGACTTGGTTAGGTCACTTCACTTCCATTTGCCGCAGTTTCCTCAGCTGTAAAGTGGAGACATAACAATACCTGCTTCACAGGGTTGTCGTGAGGATCAAATGAAATATTTATGAAGCTCTTAGCACAGTGTTTGGAACATAGTAGATGTTACATAAATGTGCATACTCTTCCCTTTCTCCTCCTGTCATTCAGTTCTGGACTCAGATAATTATTTAACTACAATGTCTGTCCAATTCATATATGCTTATATACTGGCTCTGTTGGTTTCTCATTCAACTCCATAGAATTGTTTAATCAATGAAAGTGTTTATTTCATGCAATTGTTCTTTAGTTTGCTTGATTTTTCCTACATGCATAATTAGACTGACTTTTCTTGAGAGATTTTAACTCATATGTCTCCTCAATATTTCAGGGTACGAGGCACTCAGGAAAATGCTACACATTACTAAAAGCATCTGGAAGGTCTCACTGTTAATAGGTAATCTATGTTTTATTTAGCCTGGATTAGACATTCTCTATTATAGTGACTTTGAGCATAGAAGGCACTTAATAAGAGCTCTCTGAACTGAATTAATGAACTCAAATGAAAATAAAGGAAGTTCCCAAGAGAGCCCATGCAGAAAGGAATGAGAGACTGTAGAGGAAAGGTTTGCAGCTTTCACTATATTCTCTTCCACAACAGAAGGAATAATTCAAATGGTTTAGATTATTTTAAAAGTGCTTTGTTCATTAGAGAAATAAACAATCAGTCACCTAGAAAAACCAGCCAAATAGAATAACAAATTCTCTGTTTTCTGTGTAGCAAATTTTTATTATATTTTTGTATATGGCATTTGAGACTTTCTTCCTAACCAAATATATCACCCCAAGCTTATAGGTTTAGATCCGTTTGAAACCAAAGTTCGTGAGCCCTACTGATGTATTTACATTAACTAATCAGAGAGAAGATATGATTAATTAAAAAATATGCCCTAAAATTGCAGAGTAAGAATAGTAACAATAGGAAATTCTCATGATTAAGCTGGAGTGTAATTTCTAAGACACGTAAACCCCAAAAGTAGAAAAAGTAGTTAAGCATTGAGAACACAAAGGTAGAGAATATGTATAATTGGAGGTCAATATGGAGGGGCAACTCATGCCTCTGACACTAAGGAGCTTCTACTATCTCCCTATGATGTCATTGTGTTGCTCTGTTGGGCTTACTCCATGCTGGACATTACTATTCTGATTCTCATTGCTGAGTGTCATATCTTTGCTCTTCCCAGAAACTATTATTTTTCTCCTAGATTGTTCTTTTTGCTGATACTTACTGGTCTCAGCTATAATCTCAGGTATTATATCTTCTCTATAAGAGGAATTAACTCTCTCTCTGATTCTGTCTCTCTCTTTCTCTCTCCTTACCCCCCTCTCTCCCTCCCTTCTTTCTGTTGTTGTTTTTTTTTTTTTTTTTTTTTTTTTTTTTTACGGTCTTTACACTTAGAGCTCAGAGCCTAAGCATCATCTCTTTTAGTTAAAAAGGGTATGTATCACATGTTATTGTTATTGTTCAGGCATTTCAGTTGTGTGTGACTTTTCGTGATCCTATTTGAGTTTTTCTTGGTAAAGATACTGGAGTGTTTTGTCATTCCCTTCTCTAGCTCATTTTACAAATGAGGAACCTGAGGAAAACAGGGAGAAGTGACTACCTGAGGATCACATGGCTAGTAAATGTCTGAGGCCAGATTTGAAATCAGAAGATGAGCCTTCCTGACTCCAGGTCCTACATTCTATCCATTATACCACCAGCTGCTCCACTGGGCACATAGTCAATCTTTGAATGAGGGAAAACAGTTTTTTCTCCATAAAGAGAGAGGCAAGACCTCTCCTAAAGACTTACCCCTGAAAGCTAACCTATTATTGAACCAGCCAGCCAGCTAATTACAGCTTTCAGAGATTTAGTATGCTTTTTAACTCACTTCCTTTTGCTATCAGGATTGCTGCCCCCTTCCCTTAGGGTTAGAAAGTCCCTTTTTATTTCAGCAATTTCTGATAGTCAGTCAATGTTCCCCTTAAAATCATTTCTGGGGACTTCATTCTAAATAACAATAATACAAGGGTTATGTGAGTCTGAGGAATTATGACTCTTTTGAGATCCTCAAGATCCTCTGGGTTTTCCATGAAAAAGAACAGGTAGTATTAGAGCAGTGTAATAGAACTAGATTGAACCAATATCCTAGTCCTCATCCAACTCATTGTTTTAAATTCCTGCCTTTAACGTGTAAATATATTCAGCAGCAAACATCCTAGTCTTTGACCCTCTCCCTACATAAGTCAATTGGTCTGAGTCATCAAATTAATATGCAGAAGGAGACTCTATTGCATAGAAATTACTTTTGATTGGAAATTCCGTGTCATATAAATCAATAATACAACAATCAAAGAGTTACCACAACATGCATTATTTCCTTTGTGAGAGACATAGTAGGAAGTGAGTGCCTGTCAGAAGAGATATCAAAAGAATCTTCTGTATCTACACAGCAGCTTTCTCAAGAAGAACTTGGGATACTTTACCCTATATATAGCCATTGTAAGACTTGATTTCAAGTGCCTCTTCTCTTAAATAATGGAGCCCAATGAGAATATGCAAATGTATTCATTGAAATCAAGTGAATGCTGATAATGGAAGAACTAATTAAGCTGTGTGAATGTATCTTAACCACTAATTCAACGTGATACACTCGTTTTGATTTTTGCTACTTGTACATCCAGAACTTCCCCTTTAAATGCAATGGGAGCCTGGATGAATGCAGTTTGGAAACTGTAGAAAGGAGGGTAGAAAAGGAAAAGAAATTGGTTAAAACTTTACTACTCAATTAGGTAAGCTGAATGAAGGTTCCAGAGAGAAAGGCATAAGAGTGCTGTGAGCATGAAGTTCCAAGATGATGGAGACCTCTGTTGCAGCAGGGGTAGGGAGCCCTCAGATATGAGGGCCAGCTAAGTTTGTTCTGCATTAATGATCCATCAGTAAGAACTCCCTCTGCCAAAACAGATATGCAATTCAGTCTTAAAAAGCTGCATATGGATGCTAAAAGATTAAGAGACTTGCCCAGACTATTATATGTCAGAGAAAGAACTTGAACCGAGCTATTCACAATGATAATGGCTGTGCCATGTTGCTTCTCTCAACGCTGAAGTAAAGATGAAAAAATACAGAAGAGTGGGTATCTGGAGTGGGGCAGACTTTTTTTTAACCTTTATGACTATCTTGGAATCTCACAGTGGAGGGGACCACAGAAGCTCGAAAGGAAAAATCAAGATACCTATTCTCTAGCCAGATGTTTAATGTTGCATCCCTTTAACAAGGAGGCACTTCTACTGTACAGTTTAAGTATGATTTTGATGTAACTCTATATTATAATGCTTCAAAATCCTATAAGTTTGTCAGTGGGGGAATCCTACAAATTCATATCATAACCCCTCTGCACCTTGAAAGATGGTCTTCAAAAATTGCTGATTGTAAACATCATAATTCCATGGCTAAATGAATCTCTTTGAGATTTGCTATATTGCCTCTGAGAAGACACATATTCTGCTTCAGGGCCCACATTCTGGACCCACATTCACAAGGCCTGTAGCTTGTGGATAAAGCCCCAGCTTCATCACACAGTGAGCTATCTATGAGTAAAGGACTTCAGTGGAAGGGGCTGCTTTGTAAGTATTCTTTATTCTGTTTTCCAAATTGATTTGCTCAGAAAACAATTTGAGACTCGAAGCAAATTTTCTTTCTTTTGTTAGATGATGTGATCTTTTATATTTAGATAAGTATCTATTATAGTTTATTGTGATATATGGTACAAAATACTAGTCTGAACTTAAGTTCTGCCAGAAGGCATTCTAGTTTTCCTAGTGGTTCTTGTCAAATAGGGTGTTCTTATACTAGTTGTTGAAACAAATTGACAAAACTCCTGAATTCTGATCAGGTAAGTTTAGGGAGATGGGAAAAACCCTGAAATGAAAGTGGACAATGCAGATGAAAGGAAGTACTTTGGATAATGTGGCAATTAATAAAATTATAGTATCATATATTAAGGATTGGAAGGGACATGGGAGAGCACCTTTTATCCCTCTCATTTTACCAGAAAAGAACTTAGGACCATTGTGATTCAATAATTTGCTCAAGGTCACATGAGTAACAAGTAGCACTGTTGAAATTCAAACACAGGTCCTCTCAGTTCCAAATCCAATGTTCAGATTCAAAGCAAGATATGCATCAGATAAAGTATGGGGAGAGTCAGTGGTGGGAGAGACACAGGTTGCAAGAAGAGTCTATGGAGAATATAAACCCAATTCAAAGTGTTAGGGTGATGGCGAACTATGTCAGGTCCAATGTGAAATGGTATGGTAAAAGGGAGAGGAGAGGCTCTGATATATTATGAATGAAACAATGGCATGTGTTTGAGAAAGAAGTGTATATGGGAAGAAGCAATGATGAGTTAATGTGTGTGGGCAATGGAGGATGACGTTGGATGAGGAATATACCTCTTGTCCTATAGAGTAGAAGGAAGAAAGCATTGTCCTCTTCACCCATGCCCATTCCTACCCAGTGGGAGTCCCTTAGTTTTGATTGTCAAGAAATTCTCCTTTCTGGATCCTGAAATCACTACTAACCTTCTCTTTGTTATATGAATATTCTCAGGATATCATAGCATAATTTGGGGAACACTGTCCTAAATGACTTAGTTGTACATATACGTTGGATCTTTCAAAATGTTCTGCTAACTATTTGAGGGTAAGGACAGCACCTTCTCTTTCTTTATCATAACCCATCTTGGCCTTAAGTATAGGCAATTTCTGACACTGGAGGATTTTAGGGAAACAAAGAGTCTGTGCTTGTTCAAAAATATCTCCCTTTTAGTGAGCAAGAGAAAAACCAAATTGAGTGTCTGTAGAAAGTTGAGAGACAGTTCAGTCCAACCCTCTAATTTTAAAGATGAGGGAATCGAAATTTAAATTTACTACTCAAGGTCACATATAGGTAGTAAGCATCCAAAGCAGGATTAGGACCAGATTCTTTGAGTAGGGTTCTAACCTCTATATCAATAGTTCAATTAATTTGATTTGATTTGTTTCAATTTGATTCAGCCAGCACTGAGAGAGGCAATACATCTGTTTCTATTCATTCTTTATTCAGCCACTAAAGTGATTTTTTTCCCTAAAATGCAGGTCTGAACACGTCACTCCCTACTTGATAAACTCTAGTGGCTTCCTATTGCCTCAAAGTACAAATAAAAAATGCTCTGTTTGGTACTAAAAGTCCTCCATGACCTACTCTCCTTTCCCCTTTCCATTCTTGTACTTTAGGCCTTAACAAGTACTCTTTGATCCAAAGACACTGGTCTCCAGGCTATTCCACACACCAGCTACTCCATCACTTGGGCTTTAGACATTTTCTTTAACTGCCCCTCATTCTTGGAATACTCTCCCTCATCTGCTCCAACTGCTGACATCGCTGGCTTCCTTTAAATCTCAACTAACATTCTGCCTTCTACAGAAAGCCTTCTCTAGCTTCTCTTAATTCCATTGCTTTTCCTCTTTTAGTCACTTTCTATTTGTCATGTAGAGTGTATGAGTTGTCTGGTGAGGACTAGTACCTCTGTTGTCAGGGCTTGTGAAGCCTTCTCAGGGCTGCTCATCCAGCTCTGCTGTCCACCTGGCACCTGGCTCTCTTCTCTGACTCCAAGAAACTAAAAGCACGAGCAGTGGCCACACTAGTAAGCAATCTCAGCACCTAGGCTAAACCAGGTAGGCTAAATCAGGCAACTGATGGGCCACAAAAGTGAGTTAAGAATGGTGTCTACCTCAACCACATGAAGATTCCACATGTATACTGGGCAGATGAGAATCATTTGTTCCAACAGTCATGAAGGCAGCTGAAGCAGGTGCTATGGAAGGCTTAGAACTTGGGCAAACATGGAAGAAGACAAGGCAATCTATGATCCACCGCATCCCGAGTCCCAATTTTTGTCCTCCCACTGGACTTTGATGACTCTAGAAGAGAGAGAGACTGATGACTTTGTGCAACTCTGCCTCAATTCAATCACTTTCATGTACAGGTCAAGCCACTTCCCAGGATGTCACTGGTCCTCTTCAAAAATGAAGGACAAGCAACATTTATATAAATTTATTTGCATAGATTAGATTGTAAGTTCCTTGAGGGTAAAAACTGTCTTTTTCCTCTTTTTTGTATCTCCAGCACTTAGCACAGTGTCTGGCACATATTAAATCCTTCGTGAATATTTATGGAATGAATAAATGTATGGAAAAATGTATGGGATCCTCCCGATCATGTGGTAGGCTAATGTAGAATGTTTATATGTATGGCAGTCCTACAGTCTCCCAGGAATAGTTTCTTTCTAGTGTTTTCCATGTGGAAGAAGTCATCTTAACAAATTAATGATGTCTGTACATCATGCGTCAGATCTCCCCTTCCCTTTATATATGTAAAGTACTTTGCAAAGCATAAAGTACTCTATAAATACTAGCTATTATTGTTATAATCCAAGTTGTATTACTCACCACAATCCAAAAATATCTTGCATTTCATTCTATCTTTTCTAATCCTTTATTTATCCTAATCTCTGCCTGAAATAACCTCCCAAAGTCTGACTATCTCAAAGTACTAGGAAAAGAGTGCACTAGGAGGGAAAGTCTCAATGTCTAAGGACTTCAAGTTTTAGTCTCTGATGATAGTTTAGTCACTTTGTTACTCTGGTCTATTCACTTAAACTCTCCTCATTTCAATTTCTTCCTCTGTAAAATGGGGCAAATCAATATTCATTTCCTATTTTATAGGTTTATATGAGGAAAGCACTTTAGAAAATTTAAAGCAGCTTCTAACTAGGAGTTATTTTACTTATCTTCCAAAGGCCAAGTTAAATGTCACCTTCTTTATAAACCTTTTAGAGGAAATGTGTGAAATAGAAAGTGTATTGGATCATATCCAGGCCACAGAGGGCTGGATTCAAATTCTGCCTTCTAGATTTAGTAGCTGTGTCATTTCATAAACAACTTAACCTTTCTGAGCCTCAGTTTTTTCTTCTTCATCTTCATCATCATCATCATCATCATCTCTACTATGAAAACTCTGTAGTAGCTGCAGTAACTATGTCTTGAGGCTGTCATGGGACTTTGTAGTGCACAGTTATGAAAATCATTAGGATCCCCCAAATTATATTATTTCATCAGTGCTTTGTAAACCTCAAAGTACTACATGAGTGTCAATTACAATAGCAATAATAATAATAACTAGCATTTATATAGCATTTTATGATTTGCAAAATACTTTACAAATATTAAATCATTTGATCCTCACAACAACCTTGGGAAAGTAGATGCTATTATTATTATCATTTTACAACCGAAGAAACCGAGACAAAAAGAGGCTAACTGACTCACCCAGGGTCAAATACCTAGTAGTTGTCTGAGCTTAGAATTGATTACAGATCAATCTGGCAACAGATCTTATACTCCAGTTGCTTCTGATGTTATTATTATTATTATTGTAAATGATAATCATTATCTATTCATCTCTCCTTCCTTTGATCCCTTGCAGAAAGTTTTTTGTACCTTTCTTGTTTTCCATCTTAGGGGTATATTAGGCACTAGGAAAAACAGTGCTGGGCTTCCAAAACAGAAACCCTCCTTTAACTCTTATCTCTAGCACTTCTTAGCTATGTGACTATGTGCAATGTGAAATTGCTTCACTCACTTGAGCCTCAGTTTCCTAATCTATAAAATAGATTATGATACTCACCTTACCTAATCTGAAGGTGAAAATTGTTTTGTAAACATTTTCAGGCTTTAAATCCTAAAGAAATATGCATTCTTATTATGTTATTGAGTTACTGAGTGCTGAGTGACCATGCTTGGTATTTAAATGGACTTCCTTTCTTAGAACTGTTTGCTGATACTGAGAAAAAGTTACAGGATACTTCACAAGCTGAGAGATGTCACTGAAATATAGGAACACAATGGGATTTTTCATGCTTTCAGTGAAAGAATCATTATTTTCCTTTAAATTTTATTTTCTTAATTCACATTCTCAAGTTTTCCAGCACAGTGAGAAATCACAGGGCAGGCAATTCCTTCAATAGATGATGCAGAAGAATTTGCATTTGCTATAAATAATACACATGCATTATTTCTTTGGTGCTCATTGTTTTCATAGTAGAGAAAAAGTGAAGAGGTTGCTAGCACATCCTCTACTTATTTTCTCTTGTTAAGAAGAGTTGAAGGGAACGGATAAGTGGCTCAGTGGATAGGGAGCCAAGCATGGAAGTGGGAGGTCCTGGGTTCAAAAGTGACCATAGATACTTCCTGCTGTGTGACCCTGGGGGAATCACTTAACTTCCATTGCCTAACTGTTATGCTTTTCTGCCTCAGAAGCAATACAGAGTATTGATTCTAAGATGAAAGGTAAGGTTTTTTTAAAAGAAAAGTTAAGAAAAAAGATTTCTTGTTAATCATGGAAAATGTGAATCCTCCTATCACCAAGTATGATATGGGCATGAACAACCAAAGAACCACAGAGTAAATTGGATTTCAAGTTAATAGCATCAGCAGATCTAAGATTAAATATCATAATCTATATTATTCACATGATTGTAATTAATTTATTTTCCTGAACTTCAGTTGTTTAATATGTAAAATGAAAAAATGAAATGTAAAATTTTAAAAATTGTTTTGTTGTTGAGTTGTTTTTGATTCTACATGAACTCCTGGAAAAAAATCCTTGATGATTTCTTGGCAAATATACTGGAGTAATTGGCTATTTCCTTCTCCAGCGTGTCCCCATTTTACAGATGAGGGTTGGAGGCAAATAGAGGTTAAATGGCTTGCCTAGGACACACAACTAGTATTCTCTAGGCCATATTTGAACTCGGATCTTCCTGATTGCAGGCCAAGTACTCTATCCACTGAGAATACCCATAGGGATACTTCTTACTTCATAATGTTATTGTGGGCAATTCACTGTTGAACCTTAAAATGTTACAGAAATATAAGCTATTGTTATTAATAAGACTGAACTGGGTCCTGGCGGCAAGAAAGGAGGATTCTCATAATATTAGTTCCAACTACATAGACTCAGTCATTAAATGAGACAAATAATTTATCTGATGTCCAATGTCTGGAACATGTAGGAAACTGAGGGAAGGTGTAAGAGCATGGGCAAGCACCCCAGAAATCTATAAAAACACTTAGGCTATGTTTCTGAAACCACTTCATTCTTATTTTTGAGTTACCATTTATTTTTAAATCTATAACAAAATATAATATGTGACATAATATAATATAATATGATTTGTTATAGATATGTAATAAATTATAATAAATATAAACAATATGCTTATCTAAGAGAAACTATTTCTCACGTTTGTTACGTCCAAAAATCTTTCTCCTTTTTTCCCCCCTCTGTCCAACTCCTCCCCATTCCCCAAGAAGGAAGATCATCCTATAGGCCATACATATATTATCAAAAATATATATATATTTCCCTGTTTGTCATGTTTCAAAACAAGACACATGCCTTGTTTCATTCTTAAGCAAAAACATTTCTATGGGGAAATGTATTTTCAGGGGTTTGATTTTCAAATATGTTCATGTTGATATTTTAAAAATAGAGGCTATGTCTATTATTAACAGCTTCCCTTCCGTTTTCCTTCTTAGCACACCTCAACTTGCCTCGTCTCATCCCGTTTTATTTCACTGATGACTATATCTTACCTGTATATTCTACTTATCTATGTCCGTGCATCTGTCTTGGCTGAGCACTAAACCTTAGCTTAATCCTGCTGGATTGGCAGGGTCTCCTGACCTTTGCCATAGAGAGAGCCTGAAGAGTTTAAATGTATTTTCAAGGATGGAACTTTCAGTGACTTTATGAGGCAAACCAATCACTTGCAGAATCTTTTCAGTGTTGTCTGTGTACAAGACCTCAGGTGCCCAGGCAGAACAGGCTTTCCCAAAAGACCATTTTCTCCTATCCTAAGAGCATACAGATCACAGGGAAAAGGCATTCATAGGAACAAAGGGAAAGACACTAAGGAACACTTGACCCCTGCAGTCATGCTGTGATTATATGAGAACAATCAACTGTTTTTCTTCCTTTTCTTTCCTCCAAGATTCAACACAGGCATGTGGTGAGGGCTGCTATCAAAATACCAACAACAGAATTCTGGAGAATTTTCTCTACTTCTATGTGCTGGGGACTGAACAATATGAAAACAAATATTTTCAAAGCAAGGATAAAACAAGATAAGTAGGAAATAATTAACAGAGGGAGAGCTCTAGAGTTAAGAAGGGTTAGGGAAGGCTTCCTGTAGAAGGTGAGTATTTAGTTAGGACTTAAAGGAAGCCAGGCAAGTTAGTAGGTAGAATTGAGAAGGCAGAGATTCCTAGGCATGGGGAAAAGCCAAAGAAAATGCCTGGAGCTAAGAGATAAAGTGTCTTACTTATGGAACAGCCAGTAGTCTGCTATCACAAAACTGAAGAGTATCAGAAGATGGGAAAGAGGGGCAGCTAGGTTGCTCAGTGCATTGAGAGTCAGGTCTAGAAATGGGAGGTCCTGGGTTCAAATATGACCTCAGACACTTCCTAGCTGAGTGACCTGGGGCAAGTTACTTAACCCCCAATGCCTAGCTCTTACCACTCTTCTGCCTTGGAACCAATAAACAGTATCGATCCTAAGATTTCTTTTTTTGTTCATTTGTTTGTTTATTTGTTTCTTCCCCTCCCTCCTTCCCTCCTTCCCTCCCTTCCTTCCTTCCCTTCCTTCCTTCCCTTCCCTTCCTTCCTTCCTTCCTTCCTTCCTTCCTTCCTTCCTT
>NC_058130.1:674893141-674920890 GCF_016433145.1 Gracilinanus agilis | reverse complement strand
CCTCCTTTCCTTCCTTCCTTCCTTCCTTCCTTCCTTCCTTCCTTCCTTCCTTCCTTCCTTCCTTCCTTCCTTCCTTCCTTCCTTCCTTCCTTCTTTCCTTCCTTCTTTCCTTCCTCCCTCCCTTCCTCCCTTCCTCCCTCCTTATAAGGGCTTATTTAAAAAATCTATAGCTCATCTTCATAAAGCATAAATGGTTTGGGTTCATGTAACATGTATAGAGTCAAACTGATTCTCCCTGACTATTTGATGTGACACGTGTGGCTTAGACTTAAATAATTTTCATTTTCAAATTAATGAAGCAACTTTTTTTGCCCTTTAGTTATGAAGGAGTATGGTACTGAGCCAAAGAGCCAATCACTGAGCAGCAAAAACTACACATTCAGTAGATTTTTTTTTTTTAAGAGACTCAGTTTCTGCTCTTATTCTCTTCTGAATGTATAGTTTGGAACCCAGATGAGCTCCTTAAAACTTTGGACTGGGGAGGAGAGGGAGGCTCCCTCCCCCACTCTGGAGGTTACTCACACATATACATGTGGACATCTTGATGATTTGGAGACTCAATCCTCCGGGCTAGACTTTCTCTCCTGACTTGTAGTGACCAAACAGCTATCCTAAGGTGAACATTTCCAGTGCTTGTGCCTATCTCTTACAAGCTAGATGTCCAGAATTATCGATGAATCTGGGCAACTGGAAAAGTAAGGTGCTTCCTGCAACCATTATAATGATTTTCATAGATGAAAGACTACCAAATGAATGTTGAGAAATGACCTGGCTTATCAGAAGATCAATTAATCAATGGATCTTAATTCACTTGTTCAGACAAATATAGAGTCAGGGTGAAGATGAAATGCTAAGTATTCAAAAGTCCAAAAAATTTTTCATATTTAAATATCAGCTTCCATGGAGAGTCTAATTAGGCTTTATGTGTTATGTCATGTTTTAAGTTTTTATCCTTGGTATATGTTTTAAACATTTTCTTTTGTGTGGAGGAAATAGATAATTATTTGGGACTTAATCTTCATTGTACATACTTTCTTATGGCTTTATTCATTTCATTGATAAAACCATTAAATGGCACAGGGCCAAGAATAGATTCCTGTACTATTCTAATTTTAGAGTCTCTTCCAAATTAACATTGAAACACTGATGACTATTAGTTGAGTCTGGCCAATTGATCAGTTCCAAATCTTTGTAATTGTATTATCATCTATTTCATATCTCTTCTTTTACATATATGCACAGAAACATTATAGCATGCCATGATTTGTTAAAACATTAGTGAAAATCTACTGTTTTGATAGCATTCTCTTAATCTACCAGTTTAGCAGAGACAGGGATAGAAACTGAATCTTTGAACAGAATCTGCACCTTAAGGAAAATGTCCAGGCCAAAGATGTCTTCATACCACTCTAGGTCTCATTTCTGTGAAGATGGGATTAACTCTCCCCTGCCCGTTTTTTAGATTTAATCACCAGAAACATATACACCCCACTTACACTTGATTGGGGGAGGTCTGTGACCCACATGTGCAAAAGTAGGTGATGATTCAGAAACCACTGACTGACCCCTGATCAGTCCTAACCAAAACTATAGACTATAATTGATCCATGTAAAACTGGAGGAAAGGACAGGAAGTGATGCAAAGAAGCATCTTTAAAAAGGAGTTACAATTTCCTGTGAGGACCTCTTCTTCATGTTTCAGAGTTCCAAGTTCGAGTTGGAGGCTGATGAAGAATCTGCTTCATAGACCTGAGACCCTGGACTTGGTGAGACTGTTCTTAAATCTCTCCCTTTGAACTACCATGTGGGTGAGTGAAAAAGACTGATTCCTTCCTGGATTTTCTGAAGGGACTATCCTCAGGAAAGGCCTTCCATCTTGGGAGAAACTTCACGGATGAAGCCCTTGCTTGATTCACACTGAGTCCTCGGCTCAAAGCTGAGGCTCTTCCAGCTGAGGACTAATTAGCCCTGAGCAAAATACTTAGGGTGTTATCTTACCCTATCTTCTCTCTGATTTTCTTAATTTTACTCTCCTTTTGTAAATAAATTACTATAAAAATCATTTTGGAATTGAGTAATTAATTCCTGGCAACCATACTCTTAAATAACTTAGTCCAAACCTTTAATTTTAACCCCTTATATTACTGCCCCCCTTTACATTTCTAACTAATCTTCCCAGGACTTTCTCTACCTTTTCTTAGTGCTGATACCTTTCTTCTTCCTCTCACATACTTTGCAGGTCCCTTTTATATTTTGTTTTTCTCCTTTAGAATATGAGCGTATTGAGGGCAGGAACTGTTTCTCTTTCTGCTTTTATTTGTATTTCTACCACCTAGCATAGAGCCTTATATATAAGAAACTCTTGATTCTTCTATTTGAAAGTCATATTTTCTGTTCATTTTTAACCTTTTCATCCAAAAGGCTTGAAAGTTCCTTATTTTATTAAATATCTACTTTTTCCCCCCTGAAGGATTGAACCAGTTTTGCTAGGTAGGTTATTTTTGGTTATAATTCTAGTTCCTTTGTTTTCTTGCATTTCATATCTTAAACCTTCCATTTTGTTAAGATTAAAAATCTCTGGAGGCTATATATTATTTTATAATTACTTATTAGATAGTGAAAGTACATGGGAAAGAGAAAAGGTACATAGTCCCATAGCTGGTCATTTAGCTAATCTGAACTCACCTCTTACCTCATGTCCTGTTCACTTCTGCTGCTATCTAGCAAAGAGACAACAAACTTCCTTGATCCATAACTTATAACCCCGATGATGTCCTCTTCTTTCTGTGTCTCCCTGGTTGGACAGATTTGACCTCAAGCCAGGTCAGAGGGCAGTCTTCCAGATGCCAGAAGTCGTGTGCAACAAAAGGCAAACTTCTTTCAGGATGCCAGGAGCCTTGTGGGACAAAAGTGGTGTCTTCCCAGGGAGCCACCGGCTTTTTATAGAGATAAGCCTCCAGTCTCATCCTGAACCCAGTCAAAGGGAGGGGGAAAGATTGAAATGGATCTTCAAGACTTTCCTCTTAAAAAGGAAAGAGGGGTAAAGACATATTAAATTCACCCATTTTTTTTAAGTAACTGCAAAATCTTGTGAGTTCCTGACTGTGATCCTATGGTATCTGATTTTTTTTCTTCTGGATTCTGGAAGTATTTTCCCTTTGACCTAGGAGCTCTGAAATTTGGTAATTATATTGCCAGGAGTTTTATTTTAGTATCTCTTCAGAGAGGTGATCAATGGATTCTTTCTATTTCTTCCCCCCACCCCCTCTGGTTCTAGGATTTCTGAGTAGTTTTCTTTTATAATTTCTTAAAACATGTTGTCTAGGAGCTTTCTTTGATTATGGCTTTCAGCCTGTCTAATAAGCCTTAAATTATTCTCTTCAATCTATTTTTCAAATCAGTCATTTTTCCAATGAGACAGTTCACATTTTCTTTTTCATTTTTGACTTTATTATATTGTTTTTTTGATGTCCTACAGTCATTAGCTTCCACTTGCCTAATTTTAGTTTTTAAGATACTACTTTCTTCAATATACTTTTATACTTTTTTATATTTAGCCAATCCTGCTTTTTAACAATTTGTTGTCATAGTGAAATTCCGTACATTTTTTTCCATTTCATAAATTTTGGTTTTGGAGATGCCATTTTCTTAAGTGTTTTTGTGTACCTCTTTTGCCAAACTGTTAGTTGTCCTTTAATAATATTCTTGCATCACCTTCATTTCTTTTCCTAATATTTCCTTTACTATTCATATTTGATTTTTAAAATAATTTTTAGCTCTTCTTGGAATTCTTATTAGACTTTTTCCCAATTCATGTCTTTCTTTGAGACTTCATAGCTATTTTGACATCCTCCCTGTCACTATAATATCTTTTTTATAGTGAGGTTCTTTTTTTATTGTTTGCTCATTTTTCCCTGTCTATTTCTAGACTGTATTTTATATTAGAGTTTTAATCTATTCCTGGGCTGGGGGGTAGAAGGGACACCTTGATTCTATTCTAAGCTTCAGGTTTTTTTTCATTGCTCTTTTCAGAGTTAGTTCTAGGTGTTTGGAAATTTTAAGTGTTTCCAAGGTGGTATGATTCAGGGAGAGGCATGGTCATCACCTTGCTACTCTGCACTCTGGTCCTTAGTTAAGAAGTCTCCTTGCCTTCCCCATCCCCAACCACAGCCACAAGTGATATTGCTCTTCAGGGTCTCTGCTCCCTTGGAAAAAAAACAAGAAATACTGCTCTTTAGCGTCCTTGTTCCCTTGGGACAGAAAACACTTCTCTCCACCTTAGAACTGTGATCCAGAAGTGGGTATAAGCAATGGAGTTCCCAAATAATACCTTATCCTGCACCCAGCTCTAACACAGAGGTTCTCTGTAATATCTTTCAAATAAGTTGCCAGAACTCTTTTCTGTCTCTGGTTTGAGAGCAACCAAAGTCATTGCTACTGTGGTTGTGGTCTCCAAGGATCACAATTGTCATTTCTGGCTTGTGGGCTCTGGGCTAGCCCCCATTCTAGTGTCATTGACCTCTCTTTCTGACCTTCTAAGTTGTCTTAGACTGGAAAAATGCCTCACCTTAACCATTTGTTGGCTTTGCTGCTCCAGAATTCGAAATGAGGAATTAATTTAAAATTGTTTGGAGGGTAATATTGAGAGAGCTTGGCTGATCCCTCTAATCCACCATCTTGGCTCTAGCCCCAGAAGTGAATCTATCTTTTTTTTTTTTTTTTTAAATTAAGTCTTTATTATCCTTTTCCAATCCTGTGGGTTTTTCCCCCTTAAGGAGAATGTTTTAAAAACTTCATCATTTTTTTTAAAAAGATCATTGACAGTTATTGGAAAATCATATTTGCCAAATCTTTCAGAACTCTGGGATATGCATATCTGGGCCTGATGATTTAAACTAATCAAGAGCAGATAGGTACTATTAACTAGTTTCCTAGAAAAAGTTCTTTAGAGAGTTATTTACTATACCTTCTTTCTTCCTACCCCCACAATTCAACTGCAGTTCCTTCCTTGTTATCATAATAGTGTGTAAAGTGACAAACTTGTGTTTTTGTTATATTTCTATTGTGAAGAATCATCATTTTTTGTTTTAGCAAATAAATGTGTTGAATGAGCTTCAGTTCCTATAACAGACTTCAAGATTTGAAATATAAACATCCAGTGGAGATTTAAATACATGTTCATCATCATCAATAGCCAATATGGATTAATCAATCACCTTTATATACTGTGTACAGGTCACTGTACTATGTGTTTGCATAAATAGGCGAGTTTCAACTTGGTAAAAGATCTTACTTAAATCAAAGGAAAAAATACGCTTAACCATAACTATGTCAATAAGGTCCTGATTTTAATTAATTTACCAACTTGTCTTTCTTTTTGTGCCATCAGCTAGTATTGCATCTTTAGCTAGTTTTCCATCTTGTTCCACTGCTGAGAAGAGATGACTTTTTACTTGTATTAATTTTCAAACATTTTGCGACATCTGCCTCAGAAATTTTGCATATTTCACATTTCATAAAATATTCAGAATTTTGCAAAGTGTTAAAATGTTCCTTTAAAGGGACAGCATGTGGGTGGAATGGAGCTTACACCAAACTCTATGCCAATTAGGAAAGTCATTACTGAAGTTTTATAGGTTGACCGTGTAGGATATGCCTTATCATAGGTTCTACTCTTTTTTAAACTAGAGAGTACTTCCTTCAGTAGCACATATACTGAAATAAAGGAGACATTCTGATACTATAATCTTGAGTTCATATTGGAAAATGTATTGTCCATTACAGTATTCTGACCCTAAACTATGTTGGGAGGACAGGATATAACTTGTTTGGCATTCAATATTCTAAGAAGCTTGTGCATCTTGCATGATTTCATGTGACGGTCAAAACAGTTAGAAGGAAGATAAACTATTTCAAACAGAGCTTCACAGGGCATATGAATACGGGTAAGGTAACCACAGGTCCAGGGTCTTAAAATTTAGCTTCACATGTCATAAAACTCATTATAAAACACCTTATAAAACTACTTAATAGTACCTAAGTCTGATTAGATTCTAGTGAACAAACTTAATGAATTCAATTCAAATCAAACCAATGGACATTTATTAAGCATTTTTAATTTGCCAGACACTATGCTAGACTACGATGATTCCAAATCAGAATTAAATAGTACTTGCCCACAATTTGCTTATATTCTGCTGGCTAATGTCATCTTCTCCAATAAGTAAAAGCAAAATTGGTGTAGCCATGGATGGGTCAAATGGACCATGTGATTTGCTCTACTAGTTGATAACTTTGACAAACCCACAGCCTTCATCCTCTTACTTGACTCATTCCCAAATTAATTATGGCTTAGCTTTTCTCAAAGATGTTAGTTAACTCTCTCAGCCTCTCAGGAAAGAAGTTTTTCTTAGCCTTTTCAATGTAGTTTTCATAGCCTTTCTCCAACAATGCCAGCTAATTATCTGTTCAGAAGAAGACTCAATGTAATTCCCTCCTAAGATTCTTTTTCCTCTTAAAGATATAGTAACAGTTTCCATAGTTATCTGTGGGAGGAACTGTTGTTACTGAGAATTCATATATATATATATATATATATGTATATATGAAATATGAAGTAATTGTTAAGGGGAATTGGAAAGGAATAAACATTTATTAAATGCCTACTATGTACCAGGCACTATTCTAAGCACTTTACAAATATTATCTCATGTGATCCTTATAACCACCTTTTGTGGCAGATACTATGAATATCTCCATCTTATAGTTGAAGAAACTGAGACAGACAGGGATTAAGTGATTTGCCCAGGGTCACTTAATTAATAAATATCTGAGGTTAGATTTGAACTCCTAACTCCTGGTCTAGGACACTATTTGTTGTAATAATTAGGATGAAACTCTAACAAAGCCAAAGATCATGAAAAACCTCTTGAAAGAGTTAGCACTCTAGGAACTCCAGTGGTTCCCAAACTTTTTTGGCCTACCACCTCCTTTCCAGAAAAAAATATTACTTAGCCCACTGGAAATTAATTTTTTTTAAATTTTAATAGCAATTAATAGGAAAGATAAATGTACCTGTGGCCATTACCGCCTCCCTGGATCGCTGCAGCACCCACCAGGGGGCGGTGGCACCCACTTTGGGAATCACTGAACTAGACATTCTCAGAGGGAGAATAGAAGGAGGGAAAAATTTCAGGGATAGGAGACAACCTGAACTAAAATATTTTGATAGGGGAAGGAAATCAAGTAGATAGAATTGACTGGAAGGAGAATGTGTGAGGTGGAGAGTAATGGGAGAACAGTGTGAAAAGACGGACTGGGCACAGAAGAGCTTTAAATGTTAGAGAGATATCATTATATTTTGTCCTAGAGACAATAGGGAGCCAGCACAGGGTACTAATATGGACCGACCTATAATTTAGAAATATTATTTTAATAGCTATGTGTGTATGGATTGAAAAAGGAAGAAAATGGAATAAAGGAAACCAATTAGGAGGCTATTTTAGTAGTCCAGCTTCTGAAAAGAGATCATGGTCTGAGCTAGGGTGATGACTGTGAATTGAACATAATGATACCCTGAACAGATATAGGGAAGTTAACAACAGAAGAAGGTTTGGAGAGATAAAGAGAACGAATTCTATTTTGGAAATGTTGAACTTGGATGTCTATGGAAAGTCCAGGTAGAAATGTCTAGCAGTGAACTGTTAACATAGGATTAGAGCCCAGGAGATATATTACCACTGGATATGTGGTTCTGAGAGGAAAATGCATAGAAATGGTGGTTGAAACAATGGGAGCTAATGAAATAACCCAAGAGTATTACTAACCAAACTGAGAAGTGAGTGATTAGTTAAGCAATGTGTCAGCCCATCAATCCAGAATGGAACATGAAAGGTTTTGAAGGATGTCACTTGTACAAGACACCCCCTTCTGGTGGGCAAGTCCAATTAGTTGATTACCTTACAAAAAGAGATTTTTGGTATGCATAAAAGCAGAGAGAATGGGACTAGATTTTCTTTCTAGTAATAATACCTGACACTAAATAATGTTTTTAAAGCTCATAGTGCATTTTATATACAACATCTCATTTGACCTCCCAGTAATCATATGAGGTAAGTACTATTATTATCTGTATTTTGCATATGAGGAAACCGAGACTCAAGAGCAAGAAACTGGCCTTTGCTCATACACCTAGTTAATGTTAAAGTTGAGATTTGAACCTATGTCTCTCCTGATTTTAAATTCCTATTACATTTCTAAGGTTGTTTTTTTTTTTAACCCTTACCTTCTGTCTTAGAATCAATACTGCATACTGATTCTAAGGCAGAAGAGCAGTAAGGGCTAGGCAATGGGGGTTAAGTGACTTGCCCAGGGTCACACAGCTAGGAAGTGGCTGAGGCCAGATTTGAACCCAGGAACTCCTGTCTCTAGGCTTGGCTCTCAATCCACTGAGCTACCCAGCTGTCCCCTACACTTCAAAGGTTTGCAAAGCACTTTCTTCATAAGAAGCCCATGAGGTAGGTAGTGCAAATACTATTCTCTCTATTAAACAAATGAAGAAACTAAAGCTCTAAGTAGTTCAATGACTTGTGCTGGGTCATACACACCACTAATAAATATTATAACCCAGTGGCTATGTATTGTCACATCACCAGATGAATTATCTTTTTCTGCTATTTCTATATAAAGGATATTTCTGTTACTAGTTGTCAGGCATCAGAGGCCCCTCTACTCCACAAAGTGCTTCAGGCACATTGCTTGGATTTTATCCTCCAGTTTTCCTTTTTTCAATATTTTTCATCACCCTCATACAACAGCTTGTCATTGCCACATTTCATCATGATGGACAAGGCTGGTTATACTCTCTGGCATTACAAGATATCATATATTCAATTAGCTCATAAAATATTTTATATCAAAGTTTTCCTGAGAGATTTTAGGAAATACTCTGGGCCACTGGCTACAATTTAGGAAACATCCCAATCTATCTTATTATCAATTTATTCAGAGAAGCAGATTTTGGCTAGATATGAGGAGAACCCTCCCTCTCAAACTTCTAATGCTGTCCAAAATGTTATAGGCTGACATGGGAGGGAGTGAATAGTGGATTCCCGTTGCTTTGAGCAAAGACTGAATGAGCACTTACCAATGTTTATATTCCTTTTCTTGCAGTGGCTTGGACTCTCTGACTTCTTAGGTTTCTTATAACTCTAGTCTTCTTTAGTTCTTAGGTAATTACAAGTTATATTTTTGATGGAGCAGGAATACCTGAGTTCAGGTCCTGCCTTTGACATTTTCTGGATGCATGATTTTGGCCTTCACCTTTCAGTTTTCCAGGCAATATTCTAAGTCTATAAGTTGAAGAGAAGGTACCAAATCTGCATTGGTAGAAGCAATTTCCCAATTTGGAAATTCCCTATAACAATGAAATCCAACAACTGGACTACAGATATAAACTGTATACCTTACTCTTTTAATTCTTATTAATTTCTTTTTCAGAGCCTGATATTTTCTGTCTTTTGCATCAAATACTGGGTCTTCCTTCTCTTGTGTCTGCATGGTGAGGCCTTTTATCTGGCTCAAAGGAAGCCTTATATATGTTCATTGGTTCTATTTGTGAGTTTTGTGAGGTCAGTTTGTCTCTGCTTTTCTGCCTGTATGCCCCAGAACCTAACCCACTTCTTTGCACTACTAAGTGATTAATCAATGTTTTGTTTTCCCCTCTCCTTCCCTTCTTTCCTTCCTTCCTTCCTTCCTTCCTTCCTTCCTTCCTTCCTTCCTTCCTTCCTTCCTTCCTTTCTTCCTCCCTCTTTTTATGACTAGGAATGTTTAACCTAGAGAACCAAAGGCTTGACAGACAGCTCATAGTTGTCTTCAGGTCTTCAAAAGGTTTTTACATGGAAGAGTGGTTAGGCCTTTTCTCTTTGGTCACAAAAGACACAATTGAGAATAATAGGCAGAAATAAGATATATGGAAAAAAATCCTGCCAAATAACTAGAATTTCAAAAGCAGATGAGGCTGTCTAGGGAAATAGTGGATCCTTCCTTTTTGAAGCTCTTTAAGCAAAGAAAGGATTATCATATTGAGTATATTATAAAGATTTGTTTTCAGCTATGGGATGGACTGGATGGCCAATACCGTTGTTTTAAACTCTGAAAGTCTGACATTCTGTAACCATATATAATATTAAAAGAAAAAGGAAATTCTTGTTCATCTTGTAGTGATTGGACGATTAACTCTCTTTAGAGCCATCTAGTCCTACAATAACTAGGCAAACAAAATCAACAAATAGATAAAATGTTTCCTTTCAGTCTAATGCTCACTTCTTTCATTTATTTGGTCATTTGTTCATTCATTCATCAATTTTGTGAATACCTACTATATGTAAGGTCCCACAATATTGGGTACTTATCACCATGTCCTTCTCCAGTGACATTCTGGACAGTATGAGATAGCTGACAATAGCTGCATGCATACCTAGCGATTCCTTCATCTATACACCAGACAGGGTGATAAATTTATTCACAGCAAATATTTAAATTGAAAATAACAAAATTTCTGCCAAAGATTTCCCCAGTAAACAGTACTCCCTTATCTCAGGAAGGCAGCTTGACTTTGTCAGTACCTTCTACATCTCCACCACCTAAATAGCCTAACTTATACAAAGATTCCTTTGTCAAGGGGGAATTATGTGAATTGGACAAGGCAATGCTGATACATAAGGAGCCATGCTTTGAGGTGACAGGAAACATCATGGTATACTGGATAGAATACTTAACAAAGAGTCAGGACTCCTGGGTTCCAGTGCCAACTCTATTATCTTTTCACTTTGACCTTGGAAAAGTTACTTCTTACCGAGCCTCAGTTTTCTCATAGTTAAATGAAATGAGGGAGTTGGTAATGGAAAGAGCTTTGAATTTTGAGCCAGAGGGACAGGGTTAGAATTCTAGTGCTGCTATTTACTATTTCATTTCCCAGCTCAACTAACTTTTTGGATTTTTCCACCTTCCTGCCAACTGCCTTGCTTCCTTCTTGATGACTCTGTCTTGAGACCTGCTCTCTTGATTGGTATGTCTATCACTAAGATGACCATTATTTAAAGTACCTCAGTTGTGGGGCTCATTTCACTTTCAGTTCAACTTACTCTCTCAACTGCTCTACCTCCTTACTAGCTGTCCTTGGAATTATAGTAATGACTCACACTTCTATGATGTTTAAAGCTTTATAAAATGTCTTCCTGGCATCAACCTCACAAAGAAGGTAGTGCAAATGTCATTATGTCCACTTTTCAGAAAAAGAAAATTGCTCAGAGAGGTGAAACAACTCTTCATACAAAAAATACATTTCAGAGTTGAGACTAGTCGTGCTCTTCTGGCTGTCAGTTTCCACTATAACACATTAGCGCTCTAAACTTCAGAAATGAACAATCTTTGTTTATGTGGACCATAAGATGCCCATGCTGCCAATGGGATTTTTTTGCAAAGATATTAGAGTAGTTTATCATTTCCTTCTCCAGGGAGTTAAAGAAAACAGAGGTTAAGTGACCTGTCAAGGATCACATAGCTAAAAAGTGTCTAAGGATGAATTTGAATTCAAGACTTCCTTATTCCAGGCTCAGTGCTCTATCCACCGAGCCACCTAGCTGCCAAATTATCTTTAACATTATTCAATTAACTCATTTGATCATCAGTAGATAGTATGTTCCAGGTACATGGAACCACCACAACCACTACCATTTCTTCTCATGCCCCACTAGAGAAAGTCCTACCAACAGGTTGGAGAGCTTTCCAGGTCACCAGCCCTGCCTGCAAACTGGCTTCTCCTACCACTATTCAGGAAGGCAACCTTTGTGGAGCCAGGGTCCTGTCATTATTACCACCACTTTCAGAAACATCACTGCCAATATCAAGATCTAAGGATCCCCACAGCAGGGTAGAGAAGCTGATCCCAGACAAAGCTGTATGGTAAGCCCAAGAGTTCATAAAGTAACTGTTATGAATTGGATGGATAACTATCTATACAGTTGCTCTATTCTCTACTTTTTCATCAGCCACAGCTTCTGAGAATCTGAAAAAGAAGATTCCCACCACCAAATTCCTTGGCACTGTCAAGTGATACAAAGTCAGAAACAGATATGGTTGTATCAATCAAAATGACACTAAAAAGGACATGTTTGTACTTCAGCCTTATCTCTCCTTTATACTCTAGCCAAACTAGATTACTTGCCATCTGGAATTTTGGGCTTTCCAACTGCCTTTTGGCAGCTAAAGCTTCCTATAAGTGCTAAATCCCTTTAGAATGTGAGCTCTTTGAGAGCAGGGAGTCTCTCGCTTTTCTATTTGTAACCCCAGAGCTTTGTGCATTGTAAATATGTTTTTATTCACTCCTTTATTCATTCATTCATTCATTTATTCATTTTCTCATTTCTAATGCAGTGCCAGGCTTGGGGGCTGCCTCAAGGATAGTTCCAAATTTGAAAGTTTAAGAAAATCAGACTTCTGGAGACAGAAGAATAATTTTGTAAGCAATATGTCTCCTGAAGGAAGAAAATATCACCCACATGGCTTGTGTGGACAGAAAGCAGAGCCATGATACAATAGGGTGAGAAATATAGACTTCAGTAAAATAAAGTTATAGATGAGAGATACAAATATCTCCTGCTTTTAAAGCAGGTTTGAATGGATGGGAGTTATCTGTCTTAAAACTCCAAAAGACATTGCCTTTTTGGGGATCCTAAACCATGGGAGGTAGTATGATTCTGAGAGGGATGGCATGGGCTGTTCAAGGAGACCTAGGGGATTCACTGGAGTGTTAGAGTTTTGCCATAATGATAATGCCATTTAGTTCCTTTTGAGAATTACTGTGGATCTTTTACATATTTTCCTTTTCTTTTTAGTCCTTTGAATCTTTTGCATTTTCTGTGCAGTGACATACTTGTCCTAGATCTGATATATATTAGTTTCCTCATTAAGGAGAGGGTTGAAAGTCCTAAACTAATAGCTAACTACTCTTCAGTTTATTAGTGGGGAAAAAAATGAAGTGTGACATTAAAGAAATATATTAATGTTTTCCTCACTGTTGCTGAGTGAATAAACCATTAAACATTTATCAGTTATCTACTGGGTACCAAGCATTGTGCTAGGTGCTGAGGATACAAATACAAAGGCTTACACATTCCCTGCTCAGAAGGAGCTTGCATTCTGGCAGAGGAATACTATCTATATCTATCTATCTAAATATATATTTATACTTCTATCTCTATCTGTATCTATAGATATAGATCACATAGATAAAGTATGGATATAGATATATATGTGTACATTTATGTGCTCCTTTAATATATGTATAGATATTAGTGTTATATTCTACATATGTTAATAACAATATATGTATATATGTATAATGTATAATATAGTTACAGTATTATATATTATCATAACACTGTTATATATACATACATATACACATTATCTATCTATCTATCTATCTATCTATCTATCTATCTATCTATCTATNATATACACATTATCTATCTATCTATCTATCTATCTATCTATCTATCTATCTATCTATCCATGTTAGATTGGGAGAGAGGGTCTGAGCATTTTGGGAGAATCAAGAAAAGCTTCACAGAGACAATGGATTTTGAGATGCATCTTAAAAGATATAAGGAACGCCATGAATTGGAAGTAAGGATGGAGGGCATTGTAGTCAAGTGGGACAGCCAGTGCAAAGGCATAGACATGGAACTTAAGAGTATCATTTGGGAAGGAAAAAAGGACAGAATGCAAGTGCTTTAAGAGAGAAAAGAATACTTGGAAATAAACAGCTAGATGAGAAAATGGCCTTGCCTTAGAATTCAGGTTTGTGGACCATGGTCTAAATTAATGGGACAATGATGGACTCTAGATCAAGGACAATGAACTTTTATTGAATGTTAGGAGAAATATATTTGCCTGGAGAGTTATGAATCTAATCAAAAAGCTTTAAACTAAAAATTAAATTAGAAAGAGAAAATTATCTATATGTTACAATCCTATAGAAGCTACCTTGTATATATTTACATTTATTAACTGTATCTTTATGCTCTATTCACACACATATGCATATGTACAACATACACACATTTCTGTCTCACTCATCAGAATATAAACTTATGTACAGTGCTTTTTTCATTTTTTGTACTTATAGCTCCACTAGAACCTAGCACAGTACTTGACATTTAGTAAGTAGCTATCTGTGAGCCAGCCTTCCCCCCAGCCCCCACATTACCAAAGAGAGCAGAGGGAGGAAGTGCTTGCTTTGGGTGGCTGGACAGAGGGTTGGAGCGGGCAAAATATATCCTTGGGCACTAGGAAGAAAGGGAATGGAGCAGCTCCCCAAGTGCTAGGACTCTTTAGTATTCCATTTGGTGATTTCATCAGAACCTATGGATTTAATTCCCATTTCTACATTGATGATTCTCAAATCTACCTTCCCGGATCTAGTCTCTCTGCTGAAATCTGATCTCAATTTCAACCCAAAGCCAATGTCTAGGAGATGTCTTAAATTCAACATGTACAAAACTGAACTCATTTTCTTTCCACCTAAACCCTCCCTATTACTATAGAGGACAACACCATATTTCTAGTCCCTCATGTTTGCAATCCAGAATCCATCCTGGATTCCTCACTATCTTTCTTTCCCCATAACCAAAAAGAAATCAAAAGGAAAGGCCATCTGATCTCACCTTTTTAGCTGCCATCACTCTTGTGCAGGCCCTTATCACCTCTCACCTTGATTATTTCAGTAGTTTCCTGATGGGGTCTACCTGTCTGATAGGGTCTCTTCCTACTCCAATCCATTCTTTATTCAGTCATTAAAGTGACTTTTAGAAAATGCAAGTCTGATCCTGACCCTTCCCTACTCAATAAACGCCAGTGGTTTCCTATTAATATCTGAAGCAAACACAAAATGCTCTGTTTGGCATTGAAGGCACTTCATAATCTAATACCCCTTCTATCTTTCCAGTCTTATTCCTCCTTACTACTCAGTATGTACTCTTCAATATTTGACATAAGCCTCCTGGGTGTTCCACAAATAAGGCACTCCATCTCTCAGCTCCAGGCATCATCTCTGATCATCTCCCATGTCAGTAAGAGGTTGACCTGGATGGCACCTTGGATCCTTTCTATCTCTGACTTCTTTTGACCTATGATCCTATGATTCTTACAAACACGAGCATCTTTGCATCCTTTGAACTCTCATCACAGTTTGTCTGTACCTTTCTTAATAAAAACTTTACACTCAGAGCACTTTATGACTACAAAGGACTTTCATAAGCATTAATACTTTGCTGCAAATTTAGGGCACCCTTTCTTCCTAAATCTTTCTTGTACATTACCTGGCTTATTGCTTATAATTAATCATGCATCCGATTGCCTTTTGTCAGGTTAATTCCTTCATGATGAGTGGAAAAATTAAGAAGTCATAAGGGGATCTGCTGTGTGACTGGATTTTAACTGAATGGCAAAGAATATTTTCTAAAGCTATTGTCCATGGCTTAGAATAAAAAAAATGCCATCTTTCAGACATGATGGATGACAATAAAAATGGAATATTGTGGGAAGAAGAAAACAGCAATGATGGTGATGAAAGCAAAGAGAGAAGTGTTAAAAATGAAGAAAATATCTTTATTTGAAATGGAAATTATTAAAGTACTTTCAGACTAAATATGTTTTTTATTAATAGAGTAATTTAATATTCTTAAAGTGTGTATTTTCCTTTCACGGAGTTCTTAATTAAGGAGAGAGATACATATTCATGGGGTAGTCTGTGGTTTGTCCAATGTCATATTTCATTTAAACCTCAATAGCATCATCAGATAGGCAGCCTAAGACTTTAACTCTCCCAGTTTAGAGTTAAGGAAATTGAGGGCTGAGAGATGAAGTGACTTGCCTCAAATCATAAAGCTCATTAGTGGTAGAACAAAAACTCAGGGCCCAACTAAGAAATGTATGATAGAGTGGAAATAACATGCTATTTTGGAGTTGTAGGACTTTGGTTATATCCTAGTTCTGCTAATTACTGGGCCATCTCTTCACTAAGCAGAGGCTCAGTTTTATTTTTAGTAAATGGAAGGGCAAAAGACAAGAAACTAGACAAGTACTAAAGTTCATTTCTGCTCTAATTCTATGATCCTATCCAAGCCCAGTATACTTTCCAACATGCTATCCTCCCTGCATATACTGGTACCCTCCGTGTTGTACCAGAGTTGTTGATAATCCACATGCATGCCTGTATGTAGGCATGGATGTATTTGTAGTTGTTGTGGGGTCATTCAGTTGTAGCTGACTCTTCATAACCCTATGGACCACAGCTATCCATGAGGTTTTCTTGGTAAGGATATAGAAGTCGTTTGCTATTTTCTTCTCCAGGGGATTCAGAGGATCCTTTTGTAAGGGAATCAGAGATTAGTGACTTGCCTAGATTCCCACAGCTAGGAAATATCTCAGGCTAGATTTTTCACTCAGGACTTTTTGATTCCTGTTCCATTGCTCTTAATCATTGAGCCATAGATGTTTACACACACACACACACACACACACACACACACACACAAACACACACACACTTATATAATATACATAAACATATACACATGTATACACATGTAAATATATGTATAAAAAACTTATCCTTCCTGGTATATTATAGACAACTTTCCAAGAGGTTCCATAGACATTATTAATAAATGTTTATTTAATATAATTATATTAAAATGAATATGAAACCATTTGATAGTAATGCCTTTAAAGAGGATAAATTATGTAAATAAGAAGGAGGATATTGACTAACTGTTTTCCATCTTTACTCTGAAAACATTTAAATAGTAGTAAGGGATTAGGGTTTTGCAGAAACACTGGCCATCAGTATTAGTAAACCTAGGAGAAGATTCCAGGGAAATTGGTCATGCTTCTCCCTGGAATACTATAAAAACAGAACATACACATATTTATTTAGATATTTTATATCCTTTTGGAGGCAGGAAAATGGATTACATGATTTCAGGAATTGTTCCATAGTGTAGTTGAAAGAGCATTGGGTTTGCAGAAAAAAAATATCTTTCTACTCTAAAGTGTGAGATATAATCATTCCATTATGACATTTGTTTAAGCCTTGGCTCTGCCAGTTACTAATGATATGACTATAGACATATATAAATATATATATATATATATATTTCTGTTCTTCTGAGTCTCCTCATTTTCTTCTTCTGTAAAGTATAGTAGTATAACTTTCATTACTTTCCTAACTGGGTTGTTGTAGGCTCCAATGAGATAATACACAGTAAAAATTTTGCAATGATCAAATGCTATATAAATGGGAATTATTATTATTATCATAATGATAGTAATAGAATTTAGTAACCTACCACTCAGTTTACAGCTAAAAGTCTGTAAGTGTAGATGGAAGAATGGCCCCTCTGTAGTTGATAAATTTCTAACATATAATCTGAACATCTCCAGGGAATTTAAATCTTCAACCTCTCTACAATGGCAAGAACAGGTCATAATTAGTATCCCAAGACAAATGAAAACCTCTGGGTATAAGATTCAGAAAGGCCAACTACCTTTGACTAATTAGGATTTTATGTGGGTGAAAAGGCTCTTCCCCAGGTCCAGAAAATGGATAAAAGTAGTTTAATGTTTGGAAACCCTTCCTAACTGTCAGAGCTGTCCAATGTGGATTTTCTGTTACCCTAAGTATTTGAGCAGAAGGTTGCCATGGGGTAGTACAAAAAAATTTCATTTAGGACTAAACTGAACTGGAAGAGGGATTCTTAACCTAGGGTCCATGAACTTGTTTTTATTTTTTAAAATATTTTTTATTAGCAGTATTTAAATAAAATTGGCTTTCTCTGTATTGCTCTATATTTTATTTTACCTATTTTAAAACATCACTCAGATCTGGGGATGGGAGGTCCTGGGTTCAAATTTGCATGACCCTGGGTAAGTCACAATTTCAATTGTTTAGCCTTTATGGCCCTTCTATCTTGGAACTAATACTTAGTATCTATTCTAAGAAAGTAAGGGTTATAAAAAATCACTGAGTAGTGGTTCAATATGCTTCATCAGACAATGAAAGATAGTATCTATTGACAAAATATTAAAATCCTCAGGACTATAAGGTCCTTTCCAACTCTGAGATTCTATAATTCTAAAAGAATAATTGGAATCAATCTGTCAAATGTTTTTTTTTTTCCTAATTTCAAAATTACTTCTAATCCCTTTCAAATTTGCATTGACTTCCCCATATTTGCCAGTAATTAGTACTCCACAGAGTCAGCCTGTTGTAAAATGAAATTAATGAAGTTAATAAAGTTGAATTAAAATTCTAGTGTCTCCTGCCTACATAGTGACACCTTTTGCCACTCATTGTTCTTCAACCTTCTTTTTCTGAACCTTCTTCTTCCTCTGTGATGTACTTTCCCCAACCATCACCATAATTGATATCTCAAAAAGCCAAGGTCCATGATGGCTAAGCCGTGGCACAGGTACTGGGGTGGCACAGAGAGGGCTGCTCCATTCCCCCTCTCCACAGCTCCTAAGGACATTTTTTGTATGTCCTGCTCCTTTGTCCAGCTGTCCACTGTGAACACTTCCTCCATCCACTGTCTAGGCTAATGGGTGGGGCCAAGCTCACAGGTACCTTGAACTTGCAGTTTGGCATGTGATCTTGAAATTGTTTGGCAATGCTGGCCAAGGTCTTGTTACTGTCTTCTTTTGAAAACCTTATCCCTATGAACAACTTAAATGACAATACTTATAGTGTATATAAGTTTAACATGAGTAAGTCATATGAAGCAGCAGTCAAAAGAATCTAAAGACTTAGCAGAATTTAAGACTGCTTGAATAGTAGGAAATTGATACTCCCAGTGTATGCTGCCCTGGTCAGAACACAACTGGAGTACTGCTTTCCATTGCAGGTAGGTACAGTAGTTGGTAAGGGAATTAGAAAAAGACCCAAACAGTTCAGATCCAAATGAAGGTTTGTAGATAATGCCCTGTGACAATTGCTTAGATTTGCTAGGGATATTTAACCCCAAGAAGAGATAACTTAATCACAGATATCATATGTGACAATCACAGATATCATATAATCACAGCTATGTTTAAATATCAGAGGGTCTGCTATGTGAAAAAGTAGTTAGACTCACTCTAGTTAGCTCTAGGAAATAGAACTAGGAGGATTGGGTTTAATTCAAAATAAAGAATTACATAAGAATGAGTTTGTAATCACAGTGGTTGGAAAAAAAAAATTAAAGTCTCAGGTTACCCTTATGGAAGTGTCTATGCAGAGACTGGGTGATAATATATTGTGATAGCAATTCCTGTATCAGTAAGGCTATTAACAGAATGACCAAGATCCTTTCCAATTTTGAGATTCCATGATTCTGTGAAAGGATCTAAAATAAATTCACAACTAAACTTTAACAACTAGTGAAATGAAGTATTTCTTCTCACAGTGGTGTTTACATTGGACAAATATTTTATTTGCCTTACCCCAAAGGAAAGAAGGTCTAAGGAAAGAATTTCATGCACCAGTGAATGAAAAGGAGGGGGCATATTTTTGGAGCTATAGTTTTCTCTCCCTGAAATTAACTACACAAGCAACCGTAATCTTCTTTAATTATAAATTCATTTTTTCCTCTTACTTTTTCTCACATCACAGAATTTTAGATTTGGAAGTGACAACAGAAGAAATCTAACTCGATCTATTCCCAAAAGGAATTCCCACTATTACATACTAGACAACTGTTCATCCAACTTCTGCTTGAAGACCTTAAATGAGGGGGAGTTAAGCATCTCATGGGGCAGCTTATTCCATTTTTACCTAGATCAACTATAAGGAAGATTTATTCTATCTCCCCTCCAGCCCTTATCCCAAATGTTGAGCTTAAATTTGATACTTTGCAATTTCAACCAGTACCTCCTCTGCTTATCCTCAGGGGCCAAAAAGAACAAATCTGTTTTTTCTTCCATGTGACAGAATTTCAACTACTTGAAGACAACTATTATATTCCTAGTAAGTCTTTTCTTCTTTAGGCTAAATGGCACCAATTCTATAAAGTGGTCTTTCCTAGTACCTCCACCCCACAGACTTTTCTTCTCCAGATGAAACAATCCTAGTTCTGTCAACTGATTGTCATATTGTGGACATGATCTTGAGGTTCTTCATTATAGTGGTTGCCATTCTGTGGGCTTTCTCTAGATTACCAATGTCCTTCCTGAATCACTGTATCTAGAACTAAACATGGAACTTCAGAAGTTTTCTAACTAGGATGTAGAACAAAGGGACTCACCCCTCAGGAATAGAAGTTTAACCTCCCAATGCATCCATGATAACTTCTTTTTTTTTATTTTACCTGCCATGTAACACTTCTGACTTATACGATTTAATTTTATATAATTTATGTAACATAAAAATTTACTCTCTAGATAGCTTCCCAATAAGCTGTTATTTAATCATGCCTCTTCTACCCTGTGTTTGTGATATTTTTTAAAATATAAGTATAAGATGTTACATTTATCCCTGTTGAATGTCATCTTATTAAATTCAGCCTAGCACTGTCATGGGATCTAGATCTAGAGCTAAGTGACAACAAAAACAATCTAGTCTGACTTTTATGTTTAAAAAGGGATCTATTCCCTTGATGATGTAGCATGGATGGGCCCTTGATAGAACAGACACATGGAGGAGAGGGTTTTCTAGGAGAATTTAAGACTGTATCTATCACCTGTATATCATGGAACTCTTCAGATTTTGCCAGACAACAATGCTAGATAGCTACTTACATCTGAGGTTATTGATGGTTCTTGAAAAGCTGTGGGGACCCATACAACAATATCACTGACCTAATTAAAATACTGTGGACTTTTTGAGGTTCCATTTTTTTCTCCTGATGGAAAGGGATACAGGAGTCAGAACTTCCTCTGTCCCCAAATGGTGGTGGTGGTAGTGGGTGGCTGGAATTTTTTCAAACAACTGGAGACAGCAGGGATCTGGAGAAGGCTAGTTAAGAAGGCCTGACCAAAGTCTCTGTTTCTGGAATTCATTAGTGATCAGCCAAGGAAGTCAGCCTAGGTTGGACCAGGTATACCTCTCCTAAATACCAGTAGTCACTTCAGATTCCCATTGTCAGAGGGTGAGTGAGGTAGATTCTAGTATTATGTACTTTGAAGCACATATCATGGGGATGCCCAAAGATAGCTCAACATCTAGATGGGTAGCTGCCATTGTCCTATATGGGCAAATGCCAACATAATCAATTCTGAGTTTCTAGTTGAGGTGATGCCCATTTCTCTCTACCTTTTCCAAAGTCTAGCCTCATGAACTTGTATTAAAATTTTCAGCAAAATCTAGGTAAACTATATCCACATCATTTCCATCACCTACTAATTTAGAAACTGTCAGAAAATAAGGAAGAATATCAGTCTAACATAACTTCTTTTGATTAAACCTTCCTGGATTTTTTTCAATCTTATTTTCTCTGGGTTCTCATTAACCATCTCTAATTATCCATTCTAGAATTTACCTAAGAATCAAAGTAAAACTGACTGGTCTATAGTATGCTGACTGTATTTTATCTTCAGTTTTTGAAAATTGGGACAACATTTACACTTTACCTTTAGTGTAGTATCTTTGCTGGTCTTCATGACCTTTCAAATGACACTGGCTTAGCAACCACATTTGTTAAAATTTTCAGGATCTGAGAATGCTTCTTCTTTGGGTTGGATGAATTTGCTTCATTAAGACATTTTGGTACTCTCTTACTATCTCCTTAATTATCTTGAGTATCCATTCCTATTGACCATTCTGCTATTTATAGTTTAACTATCATTCCTTTTGGAAAATTAAAAAAAAAAACTATTATAAGTAATGCAAATATCCAAAACAACGCCAAAGGACTCATGAAGAAAAAGATTATCCCCACCATAGAAGGAGCTGATAGAGTTTGAATACACTTTGAAGCACACCATTCTTTACTTTATTTCCTTCATGAATTTATCTCTAGCAAAAGCAATTTTACAACATAACAAATTTGGAAATATATATTGCATGATAACACATGTACAACCTATATCATATTATATACCATTTTAGGGAGGGATGAGAAGAAGGATGGAGAAAGACAAAATAATTTGCAAAATGTTAGAAAACTATTAAAATTATATCTACAGAAAAAATTGATGATATTGAAAAAAGAAAATGAAAATAGAAATAAATGTCTTGAATAGCTTTCTTTTCTCTCTTTTCTTCATTGCCATTATCTTATCCTACTCCCTCTTTGCTTTTTCTTTTTGTCTTACTGTAACTACTATGTGATATATATGGTTCCAGTACTATTTTCTTGTCCTTGGATTCCTCCCAAATCTCAGTTTATTCTTAGCTTTAAATTTTTCGACATGATTTTACAAAAAGGTGCCATACATTTGTATCCATCCTGTTATTTGCCTTTTTTCTCCTATAGTTTACATCACTTTTAAGTCTAATTTCATTGATGAGTTCCCTGTGTCATCTCATTAGCCTCTTCAGGCAATTTGGGTTTTTCCTCTTCACTGAAATTATTTCCCTTTGTGTATATAGATTTCCACTCTTGAGAGTTTCCTGGACTTAAATATCTATAGAAATCTTGCCCCTGAGACCCAACCTATCCCCCCCCTCCCTCCAAATCTTTGAAGTCTTCTTTTTCAAAATTTAGGTTAGATAACATGGTAGCTTTTTCTTCATTGTTTATCACAAACTCTAGGAGACAATACCCATTTCCCCATAGTGTTTATATCTTATATTTCTTTCTTTTTCAAAAAAGAATTTTTTGAATTGAAATTTTTTCAATTCATTTTTGGACAGCTCTACTTATTTGACATCTTTTTTCTCCTTACACAATATCAAAATCTTTCTCCTTGCAATTTAAGGAGGTAGAATAGTGCAATGGAAAATGCATTGACTTGGGTATGAGTTCAAATTCTCCCTCTGATGCTTTATATCTGTGTGATCTCCCTGAGCTTTAGCTTCCTAATCTACAAAATTAGGGCAGGAGGCTGAACTAGTTGCCTTCAGAGGTCCTTTCCAGCTCTAAAACATGATCCTATAAATTTCCACATATTGGCTCTTAATTTTGACCTTTGGGGAACAAACAGAACAAGTCTAATGTTATTTCCACCTGAGAATTCTTTAAGTAATAGAAGATACCTATCATGTGCCTCCTAAATCTTCTTTTCTCCTTTGAGGAAATCAATTTATACTCACTTTGCTTGATGTCTGGTTCTCTTGCCAGCTGGTTACCATCCTCTGTACTGTATACCATCTAGATTTATTTCATTGTTTTGCCTAAAATGAGGCAACTCAGAACTGAAAACATTAATCTGGGTACAGACTGAGCAGTGGAGAATGGTAGATCAGGGTTATCTCCTCCCTTGTTCTGGGCACTTTGATTCTCTTAATTTAACCTGAGAGCATGTTACCATTTGAAGCTGCCCTATCACCTCTTTTTTCTGCTCCTGCCCATATCATTAGACCAAATGATCCTGGGCTCCCCATAAATATACTGGCAGCTTTCCCCAGACACATCCCCATGGAAACCAAACCAAAGGGACAGAAAAAAGTCTGACTAGCTTGTATTTCTTTAGGCCTGCTGAGAAAGTTGAATTTTCTCATTTTCCTTTAAGTCTACTCTCTTGTCCACCTTAATTTATTTTAGGCACTGGGACTGTGGGCCAGAACTTAATTTCATGGACATTTAAAGGGTCTCATTTTTGTGTGAGCTTAGGGTCCTCCTACCTAGTCAATAGATTATAGATAGTTTAGTCTAGTGTTGGGCCTCTTTTGGTCTAAGGGTTGTAGTGGCAAACCTATGGTATGTGTGCCAAAGGGGGCACTCAGAGCCCTCTCTGTGGGCATGCCTGCCATTGCCCCAGCACAGAGTTTGTCAGAGTTCATTACTAGAAAGTCAGAGGGACATGGGGCAGAGCTGCTCCCTTCCTCTTCTTCATGCACACCTGAGGATATCACTGCCCCTCTAATAAAAGATTCACCCTCACTGATCTAGGGAGAAGGGAAGCTAGGCAAGGTGAATTGATAACCTGTCTAGTTAATTAAGTTTTTTTAGAGGAGAAGACAAGAGGTATTATGGAGGTAATCACTTGTAAAAGTCAGAGATCAGATACAGAATTATGCTGGATTCCTATGTTTCCATTGCATGGTCACAGAATCTCCAACTTTCCAAGTATCTAACAGATTCTATTATCCACCCCAGTCAGGACCATTGAAGTGGGACCTTCTCTTTGGCAAGAGGGAATTTCTACTTTGAGTCTTTCAGAGAGTTTATATAAATTTGTTATCTAAAAGTTATATTAACTGAACTAAACCAAGCAAATGAATATACTTTGCTTTGTATAGCCTTTTAATATTACTGCCCTTAAGAGTAACAACAACTCACATTCATGTGGGATATTCAGGTTTATAAGGCAGTTAACTCAATACCATCCTGTGAAGCTGGTGAGGCCAATTCATAGATGAGGAAATGAGGCTCAAACATGGTTGGGCTAGAGCCTTTCTAACCTGCTTTTATACAGGATTGTTAATTATCAACATGAGAATTTGTACCTTAGAAATCAGCATTCTCTACAAGGCAGGAATTGATTTATTGATAGCTTAAACTTAAGAAAATGTTACTACTACAGAATAAACTTAAAAGTGTGTGTGCATACCTCTCTTTTCTTGGAGAAGCCTGTTGTTAAACATTTAACTGCTACATCTCTGTATTGCTCTCTGAACACACTGCTTGAGTTCATCAGGAATACATACAGTAGAAGGCTCAGATAAAGAAAACACTAGACTGATGACTGGAGGTTAAAATAATAATAATAATAATAAACTGCTGGCATTTTAATAACATTTTCAGGTTTGCAAAGTAAACTTTACCACATCAATGGGCTCAGTTAGGTATAAAGTCTCTTATACTTACATGTTTAATAAGTCCAGGCCGTCTTTTGACTTTTATGTTCAGAACTTTTATCAGAATTACTATCATGCACCTCACTGAAAACAATAGTAAGACTATTACAATGTAATACAAATACCACTAGAACTAGAGTCAAAATATTTGTTTGAATCCTGCTTCTGTACTTTTTTCATAACTATTTAACTTTGTCCAAATTACTTGATATCTCCGGTATCCAGTTTTATACTTATGAAATTAATGGTTTCTTCTAGATTATTTCTAAAGTCCTTTCTATATGTAACATTCTTCAGAACCAGGGATAGAGACAGTATTAAAAAAAATTAAATAATGCAGGTTGACAAGTTCTCTGTAATTTACAGTCTTATGGAGTTTCCTAAAGAATTCAGAGGTTAAGCTATTTGACCAGGGTGACCTAGCTAATATGTGTCAGAGATGAGGTTTGAAATCAAGTTTTCCTGGCTTTTAATCAGCCTTCTTTCCACTAAGCCATATTCTCTCTCTCTCTCTCTCTCTCTCTCTCTCTCTCTCTCTCTCTCTCTCTCTCTCTCTCTCTCTCTCTCTCTCTCTCTCTTTCCCCTGATTATTCCCCCTACCCACCCAATTGGAAACAAAATAAAACCTTTTCTTGTTTATTTGCAGATATGAACAGATAAGTCCTCACAATGACTATATCAAAACATATCTCATTCTTGATATTTAGTTTATCGCCTCTTTATTAGGACATGGATAGTATGCTTTATTGTGCATATTCTGCAATTAGAGTTGGTCATTCTGATTCTTTTGAAATTTGTAGTTTTTATGAAGTTGATATTATTGCATTAATTACTCCCCTAGGCCTTGTTACTTCATTTAAGTCATTTAAATTCTTACAAATCTTCCCAGGTCGCTTTGAAACCATCCCTTTTATCGTCTCTTATAGCACAATAGTATTCATTACATTCATATACCTAACATAATTTGTACAATTACCCCCCAATTAATGAGTGCCTTCTTAGTAACTAGTTCTTTATCATCATAAAAAGAGCTGATATATTTTTTGCACATAAAAGTTCTTCTTCCTCATGGGGAAGAGTCCTAGTAGCAATATTTTTGGGTCAAAGGTATGTACAGTTTATTAACTTTGGGGGCATAGTTCTCAATTATTTTCCAAAATGGCTAAACCAATTCACGGCTCCTGCAACAGTACATTTATGTGCCTGTTTTCCCATAGCTCCTGTATCATTTGTCATTTTAGGAGGTCCTTTTTCCAGGTAGTACATTTATACTTTGCAAAGTTTTAACTTCTGAGAAAAATAACCTCAAGACTATTTCCACAGGCATTTTAGAGGCACTCGGCTACACAGTGGATGGCAAATTGGAGTCAGAGGATCCCTTAGCTAATTTTATTAGAACATCCTAAAAGTCAGTCTCTAGTCAGGTACATTCATTTACCTTCTCTTAGCTGGAAACTGAATCGACTACCCCCTACTAAGAAGTTCTTGCCTCACTAGAGCAGAATTTCACTTCAGTATCAAGATCTTCTCAGTCTCCTGGTTTCTGGTACCTTCTTTAGATTTTTCTAACTATATGGAATCCTATCATTTTCTCCTGACTTCTGATAACAAACAGTATGACCCTTTTCTTCTGCTTAACCCAGCATTTCCTTTGAATATTTGTCTAGTCTGTGAACTCTACCCTTGTTTTATTACCCTCAGATCATAGCTTCCCATCTGGTTATAGTTCTGTGTTTGCCCTGACATTGAGTTCTTATACCTTCTTGTGTCTCCTGTCTGGTTACCACCCCAACAAAGCCTTTGTGAAATAATCCCAATCACTCTTGATCTGCTTCAATGAAAAGAAGCATTTACCTGCACATATCTGATTTCTTTTTAGCAATTGTTAACATTTGTAGACCCAAGATGGGAAGCATATATTCAGTAGGTAGCAATAAATGGCCTAGATAGCATATGACATTTGCCCTAGCATCTAAGCTCATGTTTTGTGAACATCAGAGAACATATCAGGCATACCTCAAACTCTATTCTGGGTCCTCTTATTTTGTCTCTTGACAATGTCCTCAGTTATATATAAAGCTAATTATCATCTCTATGCAACTCCAAAATCTAGTGTAATCTCTCCCATTTCAACCTGGACATCCCATAGGCATCTCTCAATTAACATGTCTGAAATAGATGCATCATTTTTATCCCCAAACCCATCCCTTTTCTAAATTGTCCTATTTCTTCTAAGGATACTAGCATCCTTACTGTTACCAAAGTTCACAAACATCCCCTCTCAGCCCACATATTCCATTGACTGCCAAATCTTATCCGTTCTATTCATCCATCCCTCATGATTACAATTTCTTTACTCATAGGACTATCTCTCTGTTCTTATCTCCTCTTAGTTCCTCTAACCTTTTGCTTGGACTTGAGCAATTTCTCATGTCTTTCTGGATATCCCTTTCCTAGTCTATTTTCCATATAGCTACCAAAGTGGTTTTCCTTAAATTTAGATCAGACCATGTCAATCATCTTACTCCTAACATCAGTGTGTTACCTCTAGGATCTATTCCTCTGATTGGCATTTCAAATTTTTCATAACCTTGCTCCAAAGTACCCTTCTAGAATTATTACATTCTCAAACTTTGTATATATTATCTTTATATTGATTATTTATTTATTTATGCATGTCCTCATATATTCTTTAAGAATAGGGATTGTCCCATTGTCTTTATATCCCCATCTCATAGCACAGAGACTA
>NC_058130.1:674872426-674890386 GCF_016433145.1 Gracilinanus agilis | reverse complement strand
TTCCTTCCTTCCTTCCTTCCTTCCTTCCTGTATTGCCAGGGTCTCTCATAATATCTTATCCATACTAGATATATAATAAACATTTGCTGAATTGAATTGAACTGAATTTGATATTTGCACTATTCAGGTGACTATTGTAAAGATGAGATGACCTAATGTACCTCAAGGGATTTGGAGAACATAGAGGACCTTATCAATACATATTCTTTCCACTATTACTACCTTTAAGGATTAGGATCTATGTGGTACAGAGAGTGCCTGCTGTGGGAGTTCTTTAGTATTTGTGAACTGGACCAAGTTACTTTAGGCCTCAGTTGCTTCACCTATTAAAGGTGAGGGGAAGGGAGAGGGGGAGAAAATTAGAAGACTTCTAAGGTTCCTTTAGATCTGACATGCTATGACCTTATAAGGAATCCAATCTTTTCTAGTGTCTCTATATGCTGCCACTCTTCCTCATGTTCATCTCCCCTTACCCAGCTGGGTGATGTTCTGCTGATGACATGATCTAGGATGGCTTGCTACAAGATGTTTTTGCTTCGGGTTTTTCAAGGACTTGATAAGACTATCCTATTGATTACTTCAATACTACCATTTAAAAGAATTCCCAAGGAAAGACACCAGAAAAATAGCTGGTTGCCCCAACCCAAGCCTAGGTTTTAGCAGGATTTGGTTACCTAGAAACCTGCAGCATCTAAAGAGGCATTTAAGCCCTGGCAGGTGCAGAAGGTTTGTTTGGCATTATTGGGTCTGGAGCTATTTATAAACAGTACAAATGGTATTTGAGACACATACAGGGATTGAGTAATGCTGACTGGGGAGGTGAGAAGGGTTTGGTATGGTTTTGCCTTCTTTCTTCTGAAATACATCGATCCATACTAACTTGGAAGCTGCCCCACAGACTCCCTGACTGCAGCTGTGTTGCTGAGTCTTTGTTTTGTTGTGAATCCTCCTGTTTCAAAAGGAAACTGGTTGCCAAGAACTAGGTGTACTAACAGAATGAGGCCTCCTATTTGGCCATATTTCCCCTGGCCTGAGGTGCTACTGTCATATGTCCTAGGTCAGTAGCATTCTGAAGAATTTTGGACAATGAAAAGCAAAGGATTGTTTCAATCTTTCCCCCTCCTCTTCTTTCCCATTCATCAACACATCTGGGTTCTCTTTAGTCAAACTAGATGGACTGTTCTTTTTTTAGGCAGGCAAGTTGCATGTGTATGTGGAGAAGCCAAATTTGCACATCTAGTCCTTCTATGAAGTGATAAGGGGGGAGAAGAAAGCTACGGATGACTTGTCTCTGCACTTCTCTTCCCTGAAACTTCTAAAAACTGAGTGAAAATGTATTATTTGGTTATTACCTTTCCTTCCTTCCTCTCAAAATGAAGGCGAATTGAGAGTAGACTCCCAACTAATGGTTTCTGTATAAAACTTGCAAATGTCAGTTCTTTAATAAATACCTGAAAAATTCCAGCAATATTGGTAGGATAGGTGGCTACAAAATCAGGGTAGCTCTGATCAGAAGCTAATAGATGTGAGCCTGGTGCCTAAAGAGGAAAGCAAATGGGCTGGAAGTCCAGGACCCTTGGCTGGATAAGGCTGATAACTTTGTAAACTATTTAGTAAACAGTTTTAGTCAACTGTTTAGCTTGATGGAGCCTTAATTTCTTCAGATATAAAATGGGGAATGATCATGCTTACAATAAATACCTCACAGAATCAGGTGAGATTGTGCTTCAAAGCAATCAAATGCTTTATAAATGCCAGTTGTTGTAACATTATTGGTATTTTACATTCAGGGCCTAAAAAGGATTCCCCAAAAGACTGGAGTGTAACAGCAGGTTAGATTATAAGGGAGTCCTATAGACCCAATATGAAAGCCTATGGACTAAAAGGAGGGTGATAACAGAAGATCCTTAAAGGAATTGTACAGAGCTTTAAGAATGAGTCAGAGAAGTGGGTAACATGAGGGTTATATAGAGACTATAGCCTGAAAAAGTTCTCCTATGTGGACTAGAGTTTAGGCCTGAATTGGAAATGGCTGTTTTCCAAATTTCATTTGACAGTGGAGGAAAAAGAGAGAAACACCAAAAGGCAGTGATGGAGAGGACCTATAGGAAAAGAAGGAAAAGACCCACACTCAGAGCAAAGACTTTGATGGAAAAAAACACCCTCTTTTTTTAAGCTTGATTGCACCAAAAGAGAACTCATTGGGTATCTACTAGAAGATAAGAGAGTCCTAAGCCTTTGTTTTTGTCACAGGTCTATGCTTGATAAAGTGAATAGCTTTTCTTAGATACAGAAGGGCAGGCAGCTGCTTAAGTAGTTGATTTAAGGAGTATTTGATAAGATCCTTACTTAAAATTATCTCTCCATTTGTCTCTAACATTCCTGAAATTGCTAGTCTTAGAAACTCATTCCTTTGTTTTTAAACTACATATGCAGAAAATTGATCCCAAAGTTACCAGCACCCAACTCCTGAATATTGGCTAATTACCAAATTACTGGTAGTTTATACGTGCTACAACTCACTCAGGAAAGCAGCCAAATTATCTTTTGCCAGTGATGCCTCCTGATAGCCTGCATATGGAACTGTCTAATATGATGAATCATATATAATTTTTTTTCCTCTCTATCCTTCAGTGCTCGATATTTACACCTCCATCAATTTCTTTCTCACATGTACGAATATGTTCTATACTTTCCAACTCTGAAAGTGCCTCCAGATCAGTGCTGCCATTGTTACTGGAAATAATGATCAATCATTTCCCTTATTGGCTCCACTTATGGTCCTTGTGACTTTCCAAAAAAGACTTTTCCAAAAAGTGTCTGAAGACCACTTCCCCTATTAGCAGGTAAACTACTTGAGGAAGGGAACTATCTCTCCCTTTGTATTCATATTTGCTGTTGATAGATTGTAAGTAGATCCAGCACAGGGCCTGGACTCAAAAAGACCTGAGTTGAATTCCAGTTTCCTAGTTGTGTTATCCTGGGCAAGTCACTTAACCCTATTTACTTCTATAGCCTTATCTGTAAAATCAATTGGAGAAGGAAATAGCAAATCACTCCAGTATCTTTGCCAGGAAAATTCCAAATGGCATCACTAAGAGTTGGACATTATTAAGCACCACCCAAAAATCACTTAATAAAGGCAATTTTCTTTCATTTGAGAAATGTGAATCTAAGCATAAAATTTATGATTACGTCAGTCATTTTAAGCATGATTTCTGGAAACAAACAAAAAAACTTCCAATAATTAGAGCTATATAAAAATAGGACTTGCCTCCAGATGGGTAGATTCCCTTTCTTTACTGTCTTTGGATAGCTGGATGTTCACTTGGGTATATTAGAGTGTATTAGAGCAGGGATTGCAATAGAGTACTGTCTGTGATACACCTATATCAAAGAAAATGTTATATTAGTTTTGAAGTACAATTATATATAAATTAAGAATCTAATCTCTTGAAGGACTCAAAAATCCTATTCTCAGTTGCTATGAATATTTCCACCTCATTCCTGATCCACTTCTAAATAAGTCCTTTAACTATTAGAAATCAAGATAAAAACCACACTATTTCTAAATGACTTTTTTCTGTTTTGTTTTATTACCATTACTGGCATTATTGTTTTCTATTGATCTTATCAGGAATATAGATTAGGGGATGAATAATTTTGGGTGGGCTATCCTGAGTAATTTTCATGTGTATTTTGCATGTAAAAATGGACTCCTAGTTCTTAATGATTGACTTTCAAATGATCTTTAGAAAAGCCATCTTTAAGTAGAGAGAGGTAGTTTTAGTTTAGTGGAAAGCACCTCAGATTTATAATCCACCTCTGACTCAGAAATGGGAGATGCACATTTGAATTCTGCCTTAGTTTAATTCCTGTGTAAATTTGGGCACGCCATCTAACCTTTTCTAAGTCTTATGTTCGTTATTTTTTAAAAAGGGGATGATAAAACCTGTCTTGCTTTCCTCAAGAGGTTGATGTAAGGATAGAACTTTGTAAATCTCCTTAAAATGCTGCTTATGGTTTTAAGTACACAGATATTTATTTGTCTTTGCTCATCATATTAACTTGCATGTTGATTCAGCCACCCCCCTCTAGGTTTCTTTGCCCTTCTACATTCTTGTCCTAAATTATGGTGTAAACAGTGGTACATATTTATTTTCCTTTGTATGAAATTTAATACAATGTTTTGCATAACTGGACACTGAAGCAATTATAGTGGATTGTGTTGTTTTAATGGTGGTGATTTGATGGTGATGTTAACATGAGTTCTGAAGATGATATAATAGGGGTGATTGTAGTGTAGTGTGAGGATGATGATGGTTGTATTGTTGAAAATTGGCTATCTCTTCTTATTTATTTATTTTTGAAAACATATTTATTTTTATTTTTAATATAATATGTAATATAATAATAGAATGCATGTGATTTATTATAAATATGCAATGTTATAATAAATATGCTTATCCAAGAGAAACAAACTCTCACATTAGCTATGTCTAAAAATCTATGTCTTCCCCCCCTTCCCATCTCACTCTTCTTCGTTAAGAAGGAAGGTAATATGATATATTGTACATATATTATCATACAATATGTTTTTCTCCATTTGTCATGTCGAGAAACAAGAAACATATTGCTTACAGAAAAATTCATGGAGGAAATAAAGTGAAGAATTATATGTTTCAAACTGCATTAGGACTTTGTCTATTCTTTCTGTGCTGGTAGTTATCCTTTTTCATCATCTCTTGAAATTGTCCTGGATTCTTGCCTTATTGAAAATAATTAACTCATTTACAATTGATCATCATACATTATTGTTTCTTTGTACAATGTTCTTCTGGTTCTACTTACTTCACTTTGCATCACTTCATAGAAGTCTTTCAAGGTGTTTTTTTTTTGTGATCACTTTATTTGTCATTTCTTATGATACAATAATATTTCTTTACAAGCATATAAACCAGCTTGTTAATTTATTCCCCAATTGATGTCATCCATTCGGTTTCCAGTTCTTCATTACCACAAAAAGAGCTGCTACAAAAATTTTAGAACATTTGCTTTCTTTTCCTTTGATCACCTTAGAAAATAAACCCAATAGTGGTATTACTGAGTCAAAAGATTTATACACAATTTTATAAATCTTAGAGTATAATTCCAGATTGATATGCAAAATGGTTGAAGCAGTTCACAGTTCTGCCAACAATGTACTCCTCCTCTTTAAAAATACTCTTTCATCTTTAGTAACAACTCTAAGTCAGAAAATCAAGAGCTAGGTAAATGGAGTTAAGTAAGTTGTCCAAGGTCACACAACTAGGAAGTATATGAGGCCAGATTTGAATCTAGAATCTCCCCTTTCCAATCCTAGTGATATATCCACTGTGCTACCTAGCCACTCCAACTACAACTCCCACCCTCTTTTTTTTAAACCCTTACTTTCTGCCTTAGAATCAATAATACAGATTCATTCCAAGGCAGAAGAGTAGTAAGGGCTAGGCATTTGTGGTTAAGTGACTTGGTCACACAGCTGGGAAGTATCTGAGGTGAGATTTGAATCTTGGACCTCCCATCTCTAGGCCTAGCTCTTAAGCCACTGAGCTACCCAGTTGATCCCCCCATCTGTCCCTTTTAAAAACACAATGAAAGATCTAGCATGTGATAAATCATTTGCTAAGTTTCTATTAAATTTATCTCACATGCAAATGTAAAATCCAAACTCTAAATAGCAGAAATAATTTACTATATAAGTATCCCAAAAGTCTTAGCACAATCTTAAGCTTCAATAACTTAAAGATGGCATTAAGGCTTTGGGGATGTATTTTATCTGGCAAAATTCGGCTTATGAAAGAAACACTTTACATTCAATCCTCACAATAACACAATAGGTACAACAAATATTATTATCCCCATTTTACAGGTGAAGAAAATGGGCCAAAGAGGTTAAATAACTTTCCAACAATCATAGTATTCAGAGTCATTTATCTTTTGGTTCCAGTCCAGTTCTCTTTCCCTTACCTGTCTTGAAAGGCACAAAAAACATTGATTCAAATTTCAAATAAATACAAAAACTCTGAGGAAGAGTTGTAGATATTCAATGCTGATTAAAGTACAATTCTGAATCCATAATTACAGTGTGACTTTGGCCAAGTCACTTTACCTCTCAATGTATCAAGCAGATCTCCAGAATTATTTATTGAAAGGCAAATGCTGACCTGAATGATAGAGAGAATTTCTTCTCTGGAAAGAAATCAATCATAAGATTGGTCAAAAGCTCCCCTTGGATTTTTAACATTTTATGTTAAGTGAGTCAGTGTGTATTGACTCCCTCTCCTCCCATTGCTCAGTCTAGGATTTGGTGCTCACTAGGTTCTCCAGTGAACTGAAGTGATTGCCAGTGGTGACCAACCCAATGTAGGTACAGTGAGTAAGATGAGAGAACTATACAAAGGGCATTGAGGGATGCACCTCAAAAACAATTAGCTTCAAGCTCCTAGATATTAGTCAATTGTGCTTTTAGTTGTTCATGAGTCTATGGCTTTCTCAGACCTGAGTGGGAAAGAACTATTGGAAAACAGCATTGTCATCTCAGAAGCACATCTATCTCCCCAAAGTTTTCTTTACTGTGATAAATGTTGGAGGGAATGTGGCAAAATTGGGATGCTGATGGAGTTGTGAATTGATATAGCTATTCTGGAGGTCAGTTTGGAACTATGCAAAAAAGGCTTTAAAAGAATGCTTAACCTTTGCCCCAGCCATACCACTGCTGGGTTTGTACCCCAAAGATATAATAAGGAAAAAGACTTGTACAAAAATATTCATAGCCACACTCTGTGGTGGCAAAAAATTAGAAAATGTGGAGGGGGTCCATCGATTGAACAAATTGTGGTATCTGATGGTGATGGAATATTATTGTGCTGAAAAGAATGATGAACTGGAGGAATTCCATGTGAACTGGAACAACCTCCAGGAATTGATGCAAAGTGAAAGGAGCAGAACCAGAAGAACATTAAAGACAAAGACTGATACATTATGGCATAATAATGTTGCTACAATCATATGTTTTTCTTCTGCATTTCTGTTCCCACAGTTCTTTCTCTGTATGTGGACAGTATTCTTTCTCATAAGTCCCTCTGGATTGTCCTGGATCATTGTATTGCTGCTAGTAGAAAAGTCTATTGCATTCGACTGTGCCATAATGTATTGGTCTTTATGTATTAAGGTTCTCCAGAAATTATCAGAAAGATGGTATACAATCGAGATGGAATGAGGCAAACATTTTCATATAGGTTCAACATATTAGCTTATTTTGATTACTGTTGAGGGAACTGCCACCCTCATAGTTGAGGTTCACAACTATGGATTCATCCTTCACTCATCCTCTCTGAACCCTCCCACTCCATGCAATTGATTACTAATTCTTGCCGATTTCATCTTTATAGCATCTTTCTTATATGCCCCCTTCTCTCCTCTGATATACTGCTACCACCCAGGTGTGGGGCCTCATAATCTATCTCTAGACTACTGTATTAACTTTCTAATTGGTTCCCCTGCCTCAAATTTTTTCCCACTCCAATCCAACCTCCATTCAACTACCAATAAAAAAATTTAAGGGGACCATATTACCTCTACTATTCAATAAACTCCAATGTATCCCATTACCACTAGCCTCAAATAAATAGTCTTCAGTTAAGTTTTTAAAGGCCTTCATAATCTGACCTACTCCTATCTTTCTAGTTTTTTTATATCTTTCTCATCCCCAAATAGCCTGTGATCCAGTGACACCAGACTCCTATCGTTCCTTGAAAAAGACATTTAATTTTCAGACACCAGGCATTTTTATCTGGCTGTCCTTCATGCCTGAAATGCTCTCCCTTTTCATCTCTACCTCCTGGCTTCCCTGATTTCCTTCAAGTACTAGCTAAAATCCCAGCTTCTGCAAGAAGCCTTTATCAACCTTCTTTAATGCTAATGCTTTCACCTAGTGATTATCTCTCATTTATCCAGTATGATGTTTTAGTTGTCCATAGCTGTTGACATGTTGTCTCCTTGACTAGATTGTGAGCTACTTGAAGGAATAGACTGGTTTTGCCTTTTTTTGTCTTTCTAGGACTTACCACAGTGCCTGACATATGGTAGCTACTTAATAAATGCTTGTTAACTTTATTTGTATAATTATTTAGAGTCTTCTTATATGCAGAGAAAGAGAGCTTTAAATTATTATGCCAGTGATAGAAGTTTTATATTATCTGGAGACTGAGAGTTAGGTATTAGGGATTCGCAGGCCAAGCTCTTACTGCAATTTTTACAAAGCATCTAAACAACCATTTCCAAAAATCAGAGATATGTAGAAGTGGAATGGCCTGCCTCAGGACATAGTAACTTTTCCATTTCTAGAACCCTTCCCTGTAGAGTCTGGGTAACCACTTTATGACACTATAAAATGATTTTCTGTTCAGATGTAGATTGACTGGATAACATCTTAGTTTCCCTCTTACTCTTCCATTCTATCATTCCTTGAACACTGGGAGTGCTGGACAGATAGTGGTGATGATCAAGTCTTTCTGTTTCTAGATGGATATGTAAAGTCATATGACTAAAAATCTCTAGATTTCCTGGCATCTCTGCTAAGAATTTCAAACACCCTAGCATTAATTTCCAAACATCACAACATTGGCTAATCATCAGTATTTTAATATAAAGCAGTGGTAAATTTGAGATGGAAGCCCAAGATGCCCAGGCCTTTGCTGTGTCTCTGGCTAAGAACAAAGAACCTCTATCTGACTGAAGGTAATTGGAATATTTCATTTACATAAAGAATGCCATCTAAATAGCTTTCACACAGACAGAGTGAGCACAATGCAAGAGGGCAGCTGTGTATTTCGACTGCAAGTCCTCCCATGGGACAGTTTATTGAAAAATAAAATAGTGGAAATGTACATTTAAAAGTGGACATATGTGTTTAGCGCAATTGACAGGTACAATAAGGCCCAGGATATTATTCAAATTGTTTATGTCTCTGACCTTTTACAAATGCACAGCTGAGATTCTAGTGGGAGAATATATTGAAATTAAGCAGAAAAATCAGTTCTGAACATAATAACAAAAATCTATGTATTATTTCCAAATCAGTGACAACAATCTTTGGTTTTATGGGAAGAGGAAGGTACACTTTTAATTTTCTCAAGGTAATCTACTTATTAAAAAAAAAGATCAGCTTTAAAAAAAGAACTTGGAAATTTTAATGCAGCAAATAAACAAATTAATTAATAAGAGAAAAGAAAATCTATACTTTGTTGAAGGTTATCATTGACTCTAGAATTAAAGAGACAGAGAGACAAAAGAGAGAGACATACAGAGAAACAGAGATAGAGACAGAAAGAAAGAGATAGAAAGAGGGACACACACACACACAGACTATTATAGACAAGACAGGCCTTCCATATGTTTAATGTCCAGAGTTCTTAGGCCTTTCTATCATAGCTCTTTAGTACTTAACAGAATTGTCATGGTAAATGACTTTGCTCATTCTCTTTCTCTGAGAAAATAGCTTTCTATTAGTTAGGCATTAAGTGACCTATTATTATCCTTGATTATACTGCCAGCCATTTTGTAATGTTGAAGTCAAATGAGCCCTAGAAGTAATTGTAGGTCATTTATGAAATTATTATTACTTTTATTATTATTTTTAAAGAGTATTGTTGTATGACATTAGGCAATCTTTTGTGTGTGTGTGTGTGTGTGTGGTCTTCGGTTTTCTTATCTAAAAAAATTAGTAATGGCTATAGAGAAGAGTGGAAGAACTCATTGGACATTAGTCCAAAGACCTGGGTTGCAGTCTTAGTGCCATCATTTCAGCATTCATCACTAGCTAGATGATTTGGAGAAAGTCTTTTGATCTCCCTGAGCTTTAGTTTCCTCACTTGAAAACTAGATTTGGCAAGTCCATTTGTGTCCTTGGATCTCAATTCACCATCCACAAAATGAGACCTTCTCTCCATCCATGACTCAATTTTATTCATTTTTCAGTTATACCTGACTCTTGGTGACTCCTTCTGATGTTTTCATTACAAAGATACTGGAGTAGTTTGCCATTCCTTCTCCAGTTTATTTGACTGATAAGGAAATTGAGGCAAATAGGGTAACACAGCTACTAAACGTCTGAGGTTAGATTTGAACTGAAGAAGAGGAGTCTTCCTAACTCCAGGGTCAGCACTCTTTCCACTGCACCACCTAAATGCTGTACTACTCTATTGACTGGGATAATAACAGTAGAACTAGCTATAATAAGTTGTTTTGAAAAAAAAAACCCACTTTGTAAATTGCTATAGAAATGATTTGACTAACATCACATAGCTAGTGGAGTGACAGAAATGGAAACTGAGATTAGAGTTTCCAGACTCTAAGTTTAATATATTTCTAGTCTTTATTTCTGATTCCAATTTAGAAGGTAATGAGAGATTGTCCTCATAGTGAGTCAGTAAATTAATATTTATTAAGCTCCTGCTACAACCTAAACACTGAGGATACAAGTACAAATAAAAACAGACAATTATTACCCTCAAGTTACTTATGATCTAATTCCAGAATACAATACTCAAAAGAAACATCATATGTATTTGCACTATAATGTTTATGATGACTTTTTTTCTCAGAAGTTCTACCTTCTTGCCTGTGTTTGGCTAATGCAAATATTAAAACTAGATTAGAATCCATAATAAATGCAATTTTGAGTCAGCAAGTTCTTTGCTTTGATCTAGCAAGATCTAAATTCAAATCCCACCTATGACTCTTGGTAATTTAAATCACTTAAGTAAATCACTCAAGCTTTTTGGGCCTCAGTTTTCTCATCTGTAAAATGGAATAATAGTAATGTTGCATCTCCTTCTCTGGGTTGTTATTAGGCTTAATTGAGATAATTTGTGTTGAATTCCTCAACCTAAGATCCTCCCTACGGTTTTTTGCAAACTTTAGGTATAAAAATTGTCAATTTGAGAAGAAAACCATGTTGAGGTAAAGAGAGAAAGTAGTTTAGGATTCAAAATTTCCCAGGGTTGGTGTGTATGTAGATAACTGAGAAGACATTGACATTTCTGCTACTTGTTTAATTGTACAAATTAATTCCAGCTAAGGTGTTAATGAATGATAACGGTTTGATCTCCCAACCCTCTCAAGTAGCCATAGCATGTTGTTTAGCACTTCAGAGGCAAGGAATGAGTTTCATGGAAATTTCAGGCAAGGAAATTGAGGAAGATACTTTCATAGGTGGTTGGTCACCATGCTGCAGGTAAGGTCAGCTCAGTCAAAGTAAACCAGAGTACAGTCCATATCCATGACAGGTAGGGGTAGCTCACTTGCTATCAGTAGGAGCAATTATATCTCAGAAATGGATAATCACTACAAATCTGGACTTGGTTTATTTTTTCTTGATTATTTTTCTTGATTATCTAGATTATTTTTATTATTATTAAATTTTTTTTGATTATCTGAACTAAATAAGTATAAATAATACAGATTAACCTGAAAAGGCTGAATGAATGCATTTCCCTGCTCTCTCCTCCCCAACACCCCAAAGGAACCTCTTTGTTAAACATTTACTACCACACCTCTATTGTTTTAATTCCTTCAACTGCTGCTCCTATAGCATAGATTCAAGGCCCTTAGGATTGCCCTAGTCAGGGTCTTCTCTTTACCTTTATCTAAGTCAATGATAAAAATTAGGAAAGAGCACAAGATCAAATGTAGATCCATTGGAGACCACCTGCAGTGGTGCCATTGAGCCATTAATAACTACTCTTTGAGTTCAAACATGCAACTGTCTCTAAATCCTTCTGATTCTATTATTACCTGGTCTCTATCTCTTTATCTTTACCACCAAGAATCAAATGAGATAATTTATTAAAAGCTTGACTAAAAATTTATGTAAACTACATGCACAACATTCTCCTCATCTACTAGTTTAATAAGCCCACAAAAAAGAAAAAAGAGAAATGAGAGTGCTGGAATGACTTGTTCTTAGTGAAGCTGTACCTCTTCTGTGCAGTCACTGCATTCCTTGTAAGATATTCGACATCCTTCTCTTTAAAGATTCATTCTATAATTACTGCAGTATTACAAATCAAACCCACAGGCTTGTACTTTGAGGATTCTGTTCTCTTTTTCCCTTAAAAAAATGGGACACGCCCCATCTGATGTGGATATAGACAGCATACACTATATGTGTTTGTATGTATATACACACATGCACATCATCACACACACATACACAAGAAATCATTATCTTTTCTGAAAGGGTGGAAAATTAGGGATAATAATAATAATAGTAATAATACCTTTGTATTGGATGAATGAGAAAACTAATGTTCAGATTCCTCATTGGGATAATATGTGTTCTGTTCATCTCCCATTAAATGGTTATTTTATATTTGTATGTGTATGGATATGTTTATATGGTATAATGATACCTTTACCTACTTCAAAGGGTTATTAAGAGTAATTGAGGAATAAAATTGCCTTTAAAACTATGGAAAATTAATACTGAATTGGGATATTTTCTGTGAAATGATTTTCAGCCCTCCTGAAAAACAGCCTGATTCTAAATAGGTGCTCAAACAGTTCCTTCCTTGGGCTATCAAAATGAGTTTGGTCCTTCATCCCTTTGTTGAGGTCTTTGTTAAAGATGATGGGTTTAATGGTGAGCTGAATAGATACTTCTTTCTTGAGAGATGAAGTAAGGAAATTCTGGCCATGGGCCATTGTGAAACTGACTCTTGGAGTCCAGAAGACCAGTCTCTTGTTCTGATTGAGGTCTGAGTCCTCCTATCTGAGAGACCTTAACATCATAGGGAAAGGGACATTTCAGAGAGCATAAACGGATGGAGGCAACAGAAGTTGGGGCTTTTTCCTGGAGCTTTGAGCTCAGGAGACCATATAATCTGGCTCTTGGCAAGTGACTTATCCCTGTCTGTCTGTCTGTCTCTCTCTCCCCTCCTCCCCTTCCTTCTTTGGTCTGCTTTTTGGTATTTAATAAACAAGAATTATAAAATTAAAAATTAAGAAACACTCTCCAGAGAATTTTAATTGTTACAAAACCATAAATTGCTACACAAATGTCAAGTACAACATTATTAATATCATACCCCTTTTGCAGATAAATAAATTGAGGCTTCAGAGAGCTAAAATGACTCATTCAACATGATATGTTTATCTGGTAGTAGAGCTAGTCTTAGAACTCTACTTAGTGATACCTCATCATTCAGAGTTCTTTCCCACATGCTATGCAAATATTATCTCTGGTAGAACTTGATTCATCCATTAGCAATGATCATATTAGTCTGTAATAGAATGCTGACAATAATTCCAAATTTTGTATTAGATGACATTATGCTCTCTTATCTGACATACTTTATGAGAACTGTTCCAAGGTTTGATCCTAGAAGCATCAAAGAATATGGGAAAAAGCCCTAGAATAGCTCATATAGCCTTCATGCATAAGGAGATAACGGTGTTGACCCCCTCTATGTCTAAATTAGGGGAATGTGGGAGGAGGGGAGATGATCTCTCTCATGGGATCCTATTATTCCTGCAAAAGAGTCAGTCTTGATAATAAATTAGGCACTTTCAGGCAATTATAGAGACCCGCTAGTGCCTTACAGCAATAAATGCATCATCTCAGTGGGTTGGAAGAGTTAATGTCCCTCCTGTAATACCTATCTTGCTATCTGGAAGTAACTTGGACTCTAGGGAATATCTAGCTTTCTGGGTTGGACTGAAAGACACAAGTACTTCCCAGTGCTAGTGGTCCCATAATTCACATTCTCCTTTTTGTCACTCTCTAGGTAAAATAATTACCCTACATTTTCCAATGGGAAATAGTCACTGTAGTGGAACTTGTACCGTTTCAGTGTTCTCCCCTCCTCCACCCCCTGAACCAAGGCACAGGTTTTACGATGCCTTTGTCACGACCCTGAGGCTTTAGCCCTCTAGAAAGAGTGGTTTCCAACACCCATGACTTTCCAAGGTTGCCAGATCAGCAAGTGCCTTTAATCAAAAAACCCCAACCTGATTGCCCAACTCTAGGTCACTGACTTTTGAATGACAGTATGAAATGTACATTAAAACCAGTGGAGGAAAGATGATACTTTCTGTGGAAATTCATAAAATTAAATCATTTTAACACACCAGGGAAATTGTAATGTAATACATTTTCCCAGGAAAGAGAGACAAAGGATGAGACTTTCTCTACACTTCTGCTCTTAACTCAGCATGTCTTTATCCAGGTACATTGGTAATATGGCAGCCAGCAGCATAAAAAATTGATCGAATGTATTCAATGTGTATCTAATTTTCAATTATAAGCAGGAGATTATAATAATAACATAATAATACCTTGAATTTATAGGGTACATTTTCCCATAGGGCCTCAAAATGTTGCACATAAATTATCTAATTTGTCCTCATGTTTTCTATTTTAAAATATTGCTGTAACAACATGAAAATAAAAAGAATTCTTTTAAAACCATTAAATTAAATTCACACAAGGTTCCACTTTTGCATTTCTGTGTAGCTACTAGCTTAGCACTTTTTAATCTTCACCAATCATTATTCATTCCTTCAGAATTAGAATTTTAAAGGCATAGTTGAAAGGAAAAAACCACAGCTCTAATAGCTTATGTTTCTATGGGGAGAGGGACATGATTGTTTATTTGTATTGTGTGCCAGGCACTCTGCTAACCACTTTACAAATATTATCATATTTATCCTCTGCATAGGATTTTACAAAACTCTTCTTCATAACATCTTGTGAAGTAAGCAAATAACCTGATCTCCATTTACAGATGTGGAAACTTGGGTTCAGAAGTCTTAATGGATTTGTCCAAGGTCATGTACTCCATCCCTCTTCTTTGACTTTAAGAGCAAGGTTCTTTTTACTATGTGACATCGGTTCTCAATGCTATAAATTAATTTAAGTGGTATAAGTGGTATTCTTGCATGGATTGATATGAGTAGAAGGAGGCTTGCTTCAGCCTTTGCTGATCTAAGCAATCCAGAGACCATGGGCAACTGCCACAACGAAAGTTTGTGGGCCAGCAAGGTTCAGCAGGCACAAGAGCAGATTTTAGAGAACGGAACACTTCATAAGTCTTTTGATGTTGCTTGGATCTTATTATCCTTTTATGAGTTAGCCCAAAGGCCTGAACGAGGGATGTACACAGAGCCACCTAATATGATGAGTAGCTTGTCCATTACTATCTCCATACACTAAGAATATTCTTCTTCTCTACTGTCTTCCTCCAATTTTTTCTTGACATTAATAAAACATAGTTTGGATCACTCAAGAAGTTTCTCATTCTCAAGAAGTTTTAATGGCCTCCTATTGTTCCAGCAGCAAACAAAACCTTTTCTGCTAAGAATTCAAAAGCCTTCAAAATCTGACTCCAGTCTTTGTTTGCAGATGAGTTTCCCCTTGCTCCCCATCAAACATACATCATACTCCAACTTGTTCTTGATATATAACATTCTGTCTTCCAAATGTGTGCCTTTACACAGGTTGTCTCCTATGACTGGAATTCTAGACCTTTCAGAATTCCTCCTATAAGAGACCTATCTTCATCCACTAGTCATTAGGTGCCATATTTTTTTTTTTATATTTTATATTTACATGTTTTCTGTTTGTTTGGTTTGGTTTGGGTGAATATATTAGATGTAAAGTAGATTGTAAGCTCTTTGAGAGCAGAAGCTTGTTTGCTTGTGTCTTTGTATATCTAGCCATTAGTGCATGACCTGGCACATAAAAGGCAATTAATAAATGTTGAGTTATTGAGCATTGTCAGACTCCTCCCTTCCCATATTTGGCATTCAATATTGCACCTTTGGACTTAATATTTCACTTGGCTTGCACCTTTCTGATGTTACCCGTCCCCGTTGTCCCCCCTGCACACACTGTTTCAAATCTTTGATTTTGTTGTTGTAGGAAACCCCAGCATGGCAATTCTCTTTACCGAAGTACATCTTTTGCAATTGCAATGAGATTTGTAGGGCATTGAACAGTTAAGAATTTTTTCTATCATCACATAGCTAGGAAATTAGAAACCAGGGATGCAAAAAGAGCATAATAAAATATTTCTTAGGGGCATAACTTCATCACAATTGACTTCTGGACTTCAGCTATCCTTTACTTGCTATGCCATGCTACACTACTTCTTATCAGGTAAGATTTCAAATTACAGTTATTTGTGATTGTGTCAGACAACTCATTTGACTAAGAGGTCCATGATGGTAGAAATTATGTCTTATTCTGTCTTTATATCACATCTCCAGTCTTAGCATGATATTTTGTAAATATCGTAAGAATTTGAGAAAGGGTGATTGAAGTAGATTATAGCAGATTCGACAGTTTCATCTCCATTTTATAAAAAGGGACCTGGATAATGGTTCATTTATGATCCATCTTGCCCCATTTAAATCAGATGAAAAGCCAGCCATCTTTTGATTAGAATACAAGGTTTATGATGTAGTTTTGTTTCCTAGGGATTATCGAGTTTAATTTTTGTCTTCCTGTTCAAGATGTTTGAGGCTCAAGTTGGCATCACTATATTTCAAAAAGGAGACTGGTGATTATCCAGAGGAATAGGGTGGAAACCCCATGAGATGAATAATCAAAGATTCTGGGGGGAAATTTCACCTGGTAAACAATGAAATTGTGAAAGTCATGATAAATATCTTACACTACTTAAATGCTTTGGAGGTATTAGACTTACTCTGTACTCAGAAGGTAGAAGCAGGAGCAATTTTGGGGTGGGGTATAGGTACAGAGAGGTAAATTTTGGTAAGGCAATATTACCTAATATTTAGAGGCATCTCAAAGTGGAGCATGTTATCACTGAGGTAGAGAGTTTTACTCTCACTGGACGTTTCCAAGCAGAAGTTGGATAGAGTGTGTTATAGAGAAAATGTTTCTAGGAATTATTGGTTAGACTAAATGAATGAAGTTCCTTAGAACTTTGACATTCTGTGAAAGAGAAAAGAACCTCTTTGTTTCTCCATTTCACATTTTTTTCATCAATGTTTTCTCCTATTTAGAATAGATAATGACCCAGGAGTTTCTAGCAGCAGTCTTTCTCTTTTTTTTTTTTCGTGTATAAGGTATGACTAAAGACCGAATGTGAGGGAGCTTGTTCATATTAAAGAGGAATAGAAAATAAGTTGATAAATTGGAGCACCTAGATGGTTCAGTGGATTGAGAGCCAGGCCTGATGATGGGAGTTCCTGGTTCAAATCTGACTTCAGACTCTTTCTAGCTGCGTGACCCTTGGCAAGTAGTCTCTTAACTCCCATTGTCTTGCCCTTACTGCTCTTCTGCCTTGGAATCAATATACAGTATTGCTTTTAATATAGAATACAAAGGTTTTAAAAAATAAGTTGATGAATTGTGGTTTCATTAGAAGTCTATTCTGAAAACTAATTGTTTATAAGGATAAAGACTCTGTTCTGATTAAGATTATAAATTGAAGTGTTTCAATTTCCCTAAATGTCTTTTTTTATTAACCATTTATTAATATTCATTTTTAACATGGTTACATGATTCATGCTCCTACTTTCCCCTTCACCCCCCGCACTCACTCCCCCCACCCATGAGTGATGCACATTTCCACTGGTTTTAACATGTGTCATTGATCAAGACCTATTTCCAAATTGTTGATAGTTGCATTGGTGTGGTAGTTTTGAGTCTACATCCCCAACCATGTCCACCTCAACCCATGCGTTCAAGCAGTTGTTTTTCTTATATGTTTCCTCTCCTGCAGTTCTTCCTCTGAATGTGGGCAGCATTCTTTACCATAAATCCCTCAGAACTGTCCTGTGTCATTGCATTGCTGCTGGTACAGAAGTCCATTACATTTGATTTTACCACAGTATATCAGTCTCTGTGTACAGTGTTCTTCTGGCTCTGCTCCTTTCACTCTGCATCA
>NC_058130.1:674860318-674869706 GCF_016433145.1 Gracilinanus agilis | reverse complement strand
TCTTAGTTGATTCTCTAGGATTTTTTAAGTATACCATCATATCATCTGCAAAGAGTGATAGCTTAGTCTCCTCATTGCCTATTTTGATACCTTCAATTTCTTTTTCTTCTCTAATTGCTACTGCTAGTGTTTCTAGTACTATGTTGAATAATAGAGGAGATAATGGGCATCTTTGTTTCACTCCTGATCTTATTGGAAAGGTTTCTAATTTATCCCCATTGCATATGATGCTTGTTGATGGTTTTAGGTATATACTGTTTATTATTTTTAGGAAAGGTTCTTCTATTCCTCCTAAATGTCTTTTTAAATTCACTGTTATAGGAATTGAATGGAGCTTATGTATCATTTGGGGTCCAGTCCTTGACACAATATACCAAACTCACTTTAGGTTCTTTTCTCAATAATAATCTGTGATCATTTTGCTTCCTATGTATGATTTTCCATGGGCACATCTCAATTTGGCCTTCAAGCTTCAGATTTATAGAATATTTAAAACAAAGTAAATTTCATTTCTTTAAAAAAATGTTAACCTCTCCTGAGCCCAAGAGCTTTCAGTACTACCTTTTTCTTCTCACAGAATCTATAAAACTGGTAACCATTCCTGGGCAAGCCTGACCACATTGATACTCTAGGAAAAATATAGGATCTTAGGCTTGGATCCTGTCTATGGTCTCTCTAAATTTAGGTGGGAGAAGAAAGGTACTTGATATACAATGTAAATCAGCTTTAAGTCAAGTATTCATTTCCTCTACACAAAAGAAATGCTTAAAACAAAAGGTTATTACTAATGTGTATTGACAGTAAAGCTTCTTATAATACTTACTGCCCCTTGAGTCTGAGAATTCAGAAAAAGAAGTAGCTTCCAGGACTAATAAATAACATTTTACATTTCATCTTACTTTGAATCATCCCCCTTTAAAGAGCAATCCAGGTCTGGGATTGAGTTTATTCTCTACCCTGTTAAGTTTTCCAAAAGCAGAAATTCCTTCTGCCACCAGTTAACTCTGACTAACAAACCCAGGATTTCTAAAACTCTTGAATTCACAAGGTTGCCTCCAGAGATCACAATCCATCTCAGGTTCAAAATTTGTTTACCTATACTCAAGAAAGAAAGAAAATAGAAGCTGTAGGCAGACACTGAAAGCCTAGCTCAGGCGCAGCTAAACGCATCCATATACTTCAGGTGTTACATGCCCCAAGTTCAGCATTTCTTCTAGAATGGAGGCAAGAACCTCAGCCCTCTTCTCCTCATCCCTTCAGGGTTAGACTAGAATATAACTGCTATAATTTGAATACAGGAAGAGAACAGAGCATCTGAGGACTAGGAAGAGAAGAAAAAAAAAACTGGAGTTCATTATTTCCTTTTGAACAATGTTGAGCCAGAGATTTGGGGGCCCATAAGCAGATTCCTTCATCATCCCCTCTGGTCAAGGAGGGTAGTTTCTTGGTCCCTGTTATTTTTAACTTTTCAAAAAAAATTAGAACAAGCTTGCAAATGACCCCCTTAATAGTCAGAAAAGTTATCCTCTAATTTTCTGGGAATATTAAGCAGTCGTCACATCTATTGACTCTTTCATTCCCTCTAGACACATGAAGTGTAACATCATTCATAGTACCAATGAAGGGATGGCTCCAGGTTTGTTTTTTTTTCCATTGCATATGACTCTCTTCTGTGCTCATCCTTCTCCTTGGGAGTCATATAGACTCTAAATTGTAACATGTAAGACTTTATCCTACTTTCACATTAATATTGACATCCCCCTTTCCTCTCCCACCTGTCTTCACTGAATTAATTAAATTCCTTTCCTTTCTCTCATAAGGCTCCATGGACATGCATGGCTCTGGCTCTCTAGTAAGCCTGCTGTTTCTGTATCTCAAGGTGTACTTCTTAGTGTATGTCTTTATATCTGCTTTTAATATTTCCTGAATTAATTTGTGTCTATGTCTGCCTTCTGGTTTTATGTGTCTGGCGAGTACCAGTTTCCTTTGAAAGGCTAAGCACAAAAGGCAATATCAAGTGTGGGAATTGAGTTATTAATGTGGTACCAATTTGGTGATCCTCCCTGACATTGTCTGAATAAAGCAAGAAAAGGTGTGAATTCTATGTGGTCACAGAATTTGTTCCTTGACAAGGAAAAAATTCATAGTGATATCTTGAGGAAGAAGGAAGTTTCTTACCAATGGAAACAGGGCAATAATTCTTTAGAAGTCAGTCAATAAACATTTATAAGCACTACGTCAGGTAATATTCTAATCACTTGGGCTACAAAGGTAAACATAAAGAAAGACAATTTCTACACTCAAGGAATTAATTTTTTTTTGAATTGGAAAAATTTCATTTAATTAATTAATTTAGAATATTTTTCCATGGTTAAAATATTCATGTTCTTTCCCTTCCCTCATCCAACCCCCCTCCCATAGCCAACACGCAATTCCACTGGGTTTTACATGTGTTGTTGATCAAGACCTATTAAGGAATTCATTCTTAATGGGGTGGGGGAGAGATAACATATAAAAGAAGCACTCAAATTCAGGGGGAACAGAAAAGGATAAAAACCTTTGGGTTAGTCTGAAGAGTAGGGAATGGTTTGTTAGGATGATCCCCCAAAATGGAGATTCTGGAAAGAACTCATCACAGTGAGAATAAATCTTTAGAGGCAGAGGGAGAAGACAGCTCAGTCATAGAGTTGAAGGCCAGAGAATGAGGCATTGTTGAGCCCTTCTCACAAATGGAGGTTCTGGAGAAAACTCACTAATGTGAGGAGAGTCTTGCAAGAGAAGAATAAGGAGGTAGCAGAAATATGGTGCTTCTGAGAAATATGTTTCCTTGGAGAACTCTTTTGCTTAGAAAGTCAATACTGTGAGAAAATCATTGTGAAAATGAGATGGTCAGTGCATGATAATAAGCTAAGAGTTGAGCTCTTTAGTAATAACTGACATTTTTATAAAGTTTGTAAACATTTTCACAAACATTATCTCCCTTGAGCCTCATAACAACTCAGTGAAGTAGGTGCTATGGATATTATCTGTTTTATAAAAAAATAAAGAAAAAAAAGCCTTACAAATGACATACCCCTGTTCACACCATTAGTAAATGTGAAAGAGAGGACTTGAAACATAGCTTTCCTGACTGTAAGCTTAACTCTAACTCAAATATTATGCTTGCTACTATGGAGCCATTACTTAATGGGCAGGGCTATACTACTCCATTGAATATGCTGAAGTTCAAGGTTCAACAACTCTGAGTACCAATAATTAAGACATGGACAGTGGTTCCCTTGCCTGAGTATTTCAGGACTACAGACAGAGCCTAGCTGTCATTCTCTTTCCTCATAATTTCCTACCATTCTTCAGTCTAAAACAATTTGGTATGGAAATCCTGTCACTCTAAATAGAGCAGTCAATTTTATGATCAAATGAAGAATATACAAACCAAAATTAAATAATGTGGGAAATTATAAGATTTGTAAATTATCTAGTTAAAAAATCTTTTGAATTAGTCTTTTAAGTCAACCCAGTTGAAAAAACATTTCAATTTTAGGAAAGTAAAGGGGGGAAAAGGTAATTATGTCCTTATGAGCTCTTTATTTAGACTCTGAGTGAATAAAATTATTTGATAACATCTTCAAACACCAACACCCACATGCCAAACAAGTTATCAATATTCATTTTTCTTGGTGTTCCTGCTATTTACTTTGTCAATTTAAATCCAATTCACATGAATACAATTTCTGCACAGGTTAACAGATAAATTACTATAAAGAAATAGAAATTTAATAGAAATGTTATTGGTTTCTCATAGTCTGTGAATCCATATGACTCATCCCATATTGGCCTAGCTGTCCTAGTAATAGTTTAGTTTGGGATTATCTGGCATCAGAATTACCTTTCCACATTGTTAAATCAAAAATAATAGGAACTGATTTTAAATAATATTTTCAGATATACAAAATACCTGCATCATCTCATTTGATCTATACAACAATATTAAAAGTCATTTACAAGCTCCTTGAGGTAGAAATTTTTTCATTTGGTTTTCTGTCCCTATTATCTAGTTCAGTGCTTTACATACATTGGAAATTTAATGAATATTTGCTGGCTGGATCAAATTGAAGTAAATAATGCTTATTCCCATTTTATAAGTAAAGAAACTGAGTCCCAAGAGGTAGATATGGTTAGCTCAAATTTTCATGTCACTTTTAGTCCTATAAAGAGATTTCCTTATAAAGTTCTTATCTTCCATGCGAGTCTGCAAGGTAAAAGGATATCAGACATAGAATAGGTCTTATTTAATCCAAGGAAGGGGCATACCAATGATTAATATAATTGATTCAACAGTTAAGAAAAATTAATGTCATTTTATGCAGAGCATCAAAAAATCATCCCCTTCTGGTGAATTATAGCTTTCCTCCTATATACCATACATATTGTTTCTAAGTATTAGTTAACCAATATGTCTACAGTGCTTCATCTTGCATGCAATTCCTTGCTATATCAGTCTTTTTACTATGAGGCCACATAGGTCCTGCAGTCTGTGGGCTTTTCTCCATGTCCAAATAGTAGTGGGCATGATTTTCTCTAACCTTCTATTATTGAAGATATAAATCTTTTTTTCTCTCATTGAGTCTTTGTTTCTCCTTCCCTATTTCCATCTGGACCCAACCCTTAGGTTCCTAGGGTTCCCTTTAGGTCAAACAGTTTAGGTTTAGGAGATGAGTTCAAATACTGACATTCATACTTAATACCAGGTACTAACTTTGTACTCATAGTGCTTATAGGACATTTGACCATGGACAAGTCATTTATCTTTCCTGAACCTCTGTCATATTATATATAAAATGGAGATGTTAATATTCATGCCATCTTCCTCTAAAGGTGAAATGACCTACCCAAGACTCCACAGTAGCAGAACTGGACTATATAAAGTTTTCTGGGTCTAAAGTTAGAGAACCTAATTCCTATGACACTTCCTATATCATCTTTGGCAAGTCACTAAATATCTTATTCTTTAATTTCTTCATCGCAAAATGAGGAAGTGGAAAGAGATGTCTTTTGAGGTCCATTTCAGTTCTAAATATATCATCTTTATGATACAGCAGGTAACCTTGCAGGTAGAATATATGAATCAGATGACAAACACAAATTTATTAGCATCTACTATGGGCTGAACCTTGTAAATAAAAAGATAAAAATAAAACACCTATCCTCAGAGAGCTTATATTTTCCAAGAGAGGAAATGTGTACATATATGAGAATATGCAAGATGTCACCTGGATATCACTGTGAAGGACAGTTTGGAGAAGAAACATTTTTTTCATTTCCCTCCCTCCAAGAAATTAAGAATTGATTCACTTTGTCTATGCTTAACTGCTCTCTGGTGCCTGGTTCAGAGCATGATCTCACCTCCAAATCTGTGATGTCTGGAGGTGAAGTATACTCAAATACCATTGATATGAGTCCTGTCTGTTTGGAGGTAATGCGATTGACTTATGAGAGATCACAGTTCTACTGGCTTTCTTTCTCTGCAAAATGAGAAAGGTGAGTATTGCCCTTATCTAAGGACAAGGATTCAAACTTCTATGCCATTCCCTGGTTATCTCCTCACAGTACCCTAGTTCTGTGACAATCTACACATCACCAAAAATTGTATTCCACTCATGGCTCTCGTAACTCCAAGCCTCCATGATACTTTGCCTGGTTGTATTTCTCACCAAACCTCTGGGTAGTTATCTTCTACACACCCTCCTCCATATTAACCCCTTCCTTGAATTCCAGCACCCCCTTTATGTGTTATATCCTCCCCCCAACCCCAGTTCAAATATAAACCCTCTGAAGATAGGTGATATCTTGCCTGTAGCTGTATTTCCTCCAGAGAGATCTATATTTGTAGTAGAAAACTCCATCCTCCAGGTCTAATCTGACTATACTATCTGACCTGGAAAAAACAAAACTGGGTTTATAGCAATTTAATGCCCTACCCTGCCCCCTGCCCCATGTCACTCAATACAAGCTTTGCCTGGATGACTATTCTGTACAAAATAAATAAATATAGTTTAAAAGACAGGAGCTGAGGTGAGGAATTACTTGCAGGTAAGAGAATCTGGAAAGACTTCATGTAGAAATACTGCTTCACCTGAGTTTTCTAGGAAGGTAGGGATACTAACAAGTGGAGATGAGGACCAGGGTAATTGTGATCACTAAGTATAATAGCATGGAGACAGGAGATGAAATGTTCTTTCATCTTCTGTTGCCTTCTTCCATAGTCTATGTATGTGACAAATGGATTTCATGTAGTGTGAGCTTATATTGTCATGGCTGCCCTTCAGGCTATTAGAAACATGGGATTCAGATATAAGGAAGAGATTGGGACTAGATATAAAGAATTTAGGATTATCTAATTAGAAGTGGTAGTAGAAACGGGGGACATAATTGCCAAGGGAAAAAATGTAGAGAGGGAAGAAAGAAAAGACAACAACAGAGCCTTTCAAGTTTACTCTCGTAAAAAAGATGGGATTGAGAAGACAAAGAACCAGGAGAAGACATGAAGAACAAAACAGAACCAGTCCGAAGACAGATAGAAGGAGGACCAGAAGAGGACAAAGAGGAAGAGAAAACAAGGAGAGAGCATAAAAGGGATTAGTTGACAATGTCAAAAGCTACAGAATAATCAAGAAGCTTTGGACTGAGAAAAGACCATTGGATCTTGGTAATTACTAGAGCACACTACTTTGAAAAGAGTGTTTTCACATGAGTTGTGAGTATATAAACCTGATGATCTCATCTCTCCTACCAAATTATTAGCTCTCTGAGAATACGAGTTGTGCTTTATTTATCTTTTATCCTCCTCAGGACCAAACACAGTACCTTACACATAATAAGTGCTCAATAAATATTTGCTGAATTCAATTGAATAAAGAGGTGATATATTGAGGCTTGTATTGCCAAGTATATCCTGTGAATTGTTTTCCAAAAGGTTGAGGCTTCTGTAATTTCATCTGACTTTCTTCCTACCTTTGGGAGGAGAGATTAGAGTTAGGCAAAACAACAGCCTGTCGACAACAGGAAGACTCCACCTAATCCACCAAAATAGGAATGGTAACAGACGTGGACTTAATTATGGGATGAATTAAGTGCCCACAGAGCTGTTGGGCTAGAACAGCTAGAAGATAATGCAGTATCTTCTAAACTGGGGGAGCATAATGGCTAGAGCACTAGACATAGAATCAGAAAGACTTGCATTCAAATCCAGCCTCAAACACTCAATTTGTTAACTTGGAGAAGTCATTTAGCCTCCATTTACCTCAGTTTCCTCTTCTATAAAATAGGGACAAATGCAGTACCTACACTATTGGCTGTTTTTCTTTTTTTGAGGATAAAACAAGTTAATATTTTTAAAGTACTTTGTCAATCTTAAATCACTATGTAAAGGATATTTCTTATGATTAGCTATTATCTAGCCAATGGTCAGCAACCTTTTTGGCCATGAGAGCCATAAACGCCTGCTGAAGAAGGAGGATGGAGGCAGAAGGCGCTGGAATATGGGGCAGGGGCTGAAGGGCCCGCTGGGGCACATCCTGGGGCTCTGCCCAGACTGGCAGGTCGGGAGGTGGAGCCAGATATGGCTGGAGAGCCATAAGTTGCCGACTCCTGATCTAGACTATGTTACCTTCTGTGATCTGAATCAAGTCTTGTACTTCCTTCAAAATTCCTCATTAAACCTCAATTCTTAAAAAAGCTCCTAATTTATATGTCCCATTAAAGTCAAAACTATGTTGGACTATTGGGAATGAGATGCTGTTGGTAGCTTTCTACATTCTTCTATTACCAAGGGCTAAAAGACAAAACAAGACACACATATACAAATCCCCTCTTCTCTGTATTAGCTGAATCACTGATATCCTGGGAGCTTCGTCTTTATCTTTTAGAACAGTCTCTCTGTGTTCTCTTTCCCTCTGGATATCAATTCTGTAATCCTTATTATGGCTTTAAAGAAGAATACTCTAATTACTTGGAATTCAAGGGAAGCTCTTAGGCTGTGTGCCTGAGGTTTGATACCTTTGGAGAATTTAGACCTAGGGAATTTCAGGAAGTGATTTTATTTTTTTTAAAAATAATATTATTGAACAAATATTATCCTGTTTGGATTTTCAGTATGTGATGTCTCTGTCTCCCTCTTCATTGGATGTTTTCTGAGGAGTCCTCAGGGAAGAAAGTGAACATGAAAGTGTCAGCCTTTTTGAATCCTAGTAGAAATGCAAAGTAAAAATAATGTCCTTTTGTTTCTATTCAGTTGAAATAAGAAATGAGTGAAGCAGTCTGGGAAAACCAACCTCATGGTATCTGTTTTGAAATTCTTTGAGCATTATTGCTTTTATCTTTTCTTTTTCTTTTATGAAAAAGTGGAAAGGATATGTGTTCTTTCCTGCCCCCAAACATCTGACTTATACTATGAACAGAATTGGGAGATTTGCTTGTGGGGAAAAAAAAAAACAGATTGAAGGAAAATTGTTAGGATCAAGGAAATGTGTGACATTTTCTGGGAGCTGTTTATTTTGTAATTTGGGGAATCTTTTGGTTTCTTCCTTTCAAAAATGTACCCTTAAATCTTCATCCCAATTTGCCACTTTTATTCTCCTGCCTGGGATCTAACCTGGCTGAAGCCCTCTTTGAGTAGAGGCGCTACTACTTTTATTTTGGACCTTGTGGGACAGGACTCTTTTTTTTTTTTTTTAACCTTATTTCCTAAGTGCCTAGAATGGTGCTTTATTTTTGGTAGGAAATAAAGAAATGTGTATTGAATTTAATTGGATTACAAGCTTTAGGACAGATCACAAAGAACATGTGTTCTCCTTTCTCAAAGTACAAATTTGTTTTGGAATGAATCTTTCATGGAAACAATAGAATCCTAATTCCTTAATGTAGTGAACATTAAATCCAGATCATTTCTAATCAGCTTTTTTCATCTCCCCTATCCCACATCCACTCTCTACATCCTCACCTACTTTATATTCTTTTAGTCTGATCTAAGTATGAATTGAAGTTCCCTTTTATCACAATTGCTCCTTCCTACATCCCTATCTTCTCCAGTTCTACAACCATGAATCATGATCAAATCAATCTTTTGCACCAAGAGTATGTCAGACTTTTGCAAAGGACCTTATTCAATATTGTTTTAACTTTGTAAAAAGTACACCTCCTTGTCCAACATTCCCCTGGGTGTTTGATGTCCATTATTAGAATGAAAGCTCCTTGAGGGTAGAGACTATCTTTACTTTTGTATTTGTATGTCTAGTTCTTAGTACAGTGTTTGGCACTTAATAATACTTTTCCTTCCTTCCATCCTTCCCTCCCTCCCTCCCTCCCTCCCTTCCATCCTTCCTTCCTTCCT